>NC_057795.1:29008463-29061119 GCF_018294505.1 Triticum aestivum | reverse complement strand
AAGCATCGTTGGAGACACAGAGACTGGACCGAAACTCCTTGAAGATGGGAGTAGGCAATCCCTTAGTCATCACATCAGCAAACTGTTGCGTCGCCGGCACGTGGAGAACCCGAACATGGCCAAGGGCAACCTGCTCGCGCACGAAATGAATATCGAGCTCAATATGCTTCGTCTGTCGATGATGCAACGGGTTGGCATAGAGGTAGACCGTGCTGACGTTGTCGCAGTAGACAAGAGTGGCCTTGTGAACATCACAAAGCAACTCCTTGAGCAGCTGACGTATCCAAGAGCACTCGACTACGGCATTAGCCACGACGCGATACTCTGCCTCGGCGCTGGAGCGGGAGACCGTGGGCTGCAGCTTCGATGACCAAGGGATCAACGAGGGCCCAAGGTAGATGCAGTAGCCTGACGTAGAGCGTCGCGTGTCGGGGCAGCCAGCCCAGTCAGCATCCGAGTAGGCCACGAGGTCGGTGGAGGCGGAGGTCGTCGGGATGAGCCCCAAGGACATGGTGCCGCGTATGTAACTGAGAATACGCTTCACCAAAGTCCAGTGAGAGTCACGCGGGGCGTGCATATGGAGGCACACCTGTTGAACGGCGTACTACAGGTCGGGGCGAGTCAGCGTCAAGTATTGTAAAGAACCGACAATAGAGCGATAAAACGCTCCATCGGACGCGAGAGACCCCTCCAGAGCAGAGACCTTCGCCTTCATGTCGACGGGGGTGGGCGCCGACTTGCAATTAAGCATATCGGCACGCTCAAGGAGCTCGTGGGCGTACTTCTGCTGATGCAAAAAGAAATCGTTAGCCCGGCGGATTACCTCGATGCCGAGAAAGTAGTGCAGCGGCCCCAAGTCCTTGAGGGTGAACTCATCACGAAGACGAGCAGTCAGCCGCTGAAGGAGATCGGGGGCGGACGCCGTGAAGACGATGTCGTCGATGTAAAGCAACAGATATGCAGTGTCAGCTCCCTGATGATACACAAAGAGTGAGGCATCAGAGCAAGTGGACTGAAAGCCCAGAGACTGCAGGAAGACTGCGATATGCTGGTACCAAGCCCAAGGCGCCTACTTCAACCCGTAAAGAGAGCGGGAGAGCAAGCACACGAAGTCGGGGTGCTCGGCGTCGACGAAACCAGTAGGCTGCTCATAGCCTGCTCGGCGAGATGACCGTGCAAGAAGGCGTTGGAAACGTCCAACTGATGCACCGGCTAGGCGCGAGAGACGGCCAACTGAAGGACGGTGCAGATCATGCCCGGTTTCACAACCGGGGTGAAGGTGTTGGTGAAGTCCACGCCCGCGCATTTCCGAAAGCCACGAACCACCCATCGAGCCTTGTAGCGCTTGAGAGAACCGTCCAGGCGAGCCTTGTGGCGAAACACCCACTTGCCAGAAATGATGTTGGCACGAGGGGGTCGCGGAACAAGCTGCCACGTGCGGTTGCGTTGCAGGGCGTTGAACTCCTCCTGCATCGCAGCTAGTCAATGGGGATCCCGAAGGGCGGCACGAGCGGAAGTGGGGATGGGTGATGGCGTCGATGTCGAGGCAGCGCACACATACTCGTCGGAGGAGTAGTGAGTGCTCGGCCGATGCACTCCTGCACGGGCACGTGTGACCGGGCCAGCGAGGGCGGCGGGTTCCGCGACAGCGGGGGCCACAGTGGCGTTGGGGGCCACGACCACAACAGGGGCGCCCGCGGCGGCGGGGGCCGTGGCCACAACGGGGGCTCCGGTGGCGTCAGGGGCACGGCCCGCGACGTCAGAATCGGGGACCGCGGCGTCAGGAGCCGCGATGGTGCCGGCTGAGCCTATTGGGGAACATAGTAATTTCAAAAAAATTCCTACACACACGCAAGATCATGGTTATGCATAGCAATGAGAGGGGAGAGTGTTGTCCACGTACCCTCATAAACTGAAAGCGGAAGCGTTAGCACAACGCGGTTGATGTAGTCGTACATCTTCACGATCCGACCGATCAAGTACCGAACATACGGGACCTCCGAGTTCAGCACACGTTCAGCTCGATGACGTCCCATGAACTCCGATCCAGCAAAGCTTTGCGGGAGAGTTCTGTCAGCACGACTGTGTGATGACGGTGTTGATGATGCTACCGACGCAGGGCTTCACCTAAGGACCGCTACGATATTATCGAGGTGGAATTTGGTGGAGGAGGGCACCACACATGGCTAAGAGATCAAGAGATCAATTGTTGTGTCTAGAGGTGCCCTCCTGCCCCCGTATATAAAGGATCAAGGGGGAGGGGCGGCCGGCCAGGAGGAGGCACGCCAGGGAGGAGTCCTACTCCCACCGGGAGTAGGACTCCCTCCTTTCCTAGTCCAAGTAGGAGAGGGGAAGGAAGGGAGAGAGGAGAGGAAGGAATGGGGGGGGGGGGCGCCGCTCCCCCTCCTTGTCCTATTCGGACTAGAGGGGGAGGGGGCACGCGGCCGGCCTGGCCGCCCCTCCTCTTCTCCACTAGGGCCCATTAGGCCCATTAAATCCCTCGGGGGGTTCCGGTAACCCCCCGGTACTACGGTATATGTCTGAAACCTCCCGAAACACTTTCGGTGTCCGAACATAGTCATCCAATACATCGATATTTACGTCTCGACCATTTTGAGACTCCTCGCCATGCTTGTGATCATATCTGGAACTCCGAACTACCTTCTGTACATCAAAACACAAAAACTCATAATATCGATCTCACCGAACTTTAAGCGTGCGGACCCTACGGGTTCGAGAACTATGTAGACATGACCGAGACATGTCTCTGGTCAATAACCAATAGCGGAACCTGGATGCTCATATTGGCTCCCACATATTCTACAAAGATCTTTATCGGTCAAACCGCATAACAACATATGTTGTTCCCTTTGTCATCGGTATGTTACTTGCCCGAGATTCGATCGTCGGTATCTCAATACCTAGTTCAATCTCGTTACCGGCAAGTCTCTTTACTCGTTACGTAATGCATCATTCCATAACTAATTCATTAGCTACATTGCTTGCAAGGCTTATAGTGATGTGCATTACCGAGAGGGCCCAGAGATACCTCTCCGACAATCGGAGTGACAAATCCTAATCTCGAAATACGTCAACTCAACAAGTACCTTCGAAGACACCTGTAGAGAACCTTTATAATCACCCAGTTACGTTGTGACGTTTGGTAGCACACAAAGTGTTCCTCCGGTAAGCGGGAGTTACATAATCTCATAGTCATAGGAACATGTATAAGTCATGAAGAAAGCAATAGCAACATACTAAACGTTCAAGTGCTAAGCTAACGGAATGGGTCAAGTCAATCTCATCATTCTTCTAATGATGTGATCCCATTGATCAAATGATAACTCATATCTATGGTTAGGAAACTCAACCATCTTTGATCAATGAGTTAGTCAAGTAGAGGCATACTAGTGTCACTATGTTTGTCTATATATTCACACATGTATTATGTTTCCTGTTAATACAATTCTAGCATGAATAATAAACATTTATCATGATATGAGGAAATAAATAATAACTTTATTATTGCCTCTAGGGCATATTTACTTCAGTCTCCCACTTGCACTAGAGTCAATAATCTAGATTACACGGTAATGATTCTAACACCCATGGAGCCTTAGTGCTGATCATTCTTTGCTCGTGGAAGAGGCTTAGTCAACAGGTCTGCAATATTCAGATCCGTATGAATCTTGCAAATCTCTATGTCTCCCACCTGGACTTGGTCCCGGATGGAATTGAAGCGTCTCTTGATGTGCTTGGTTCTCTTGTGAAACCTGGATTCCTTTGCCAAGGCAATTTCTCCAGTATTGTCAAAAACAAATTTCATTGGACCCGATGCACTAGGTATGACACCTAGATCGGATATGAACTCCTTCATCCAGACTCCTTCATTTGCTGCTTCCGAAGGAGCTATGTACTCCGCTTCACATGTAGATCCCGCCACGACGCTTTGTTTAGAACTGCACCAACTGTCAGCTCCACCGTTCAATATAAACACGTATCCGGTTTGCGATTTAGAATCGATCGGATCGGCGTCAAAGCTTGCATCGACGTAACCATTTACGACTAGCTCTTTGTCACCTCCATAAACGAGAAACATATCCTTAGTCCTTTTCAGGTATTTCAGGATGTTCTTGACCGCTATCCACTGATACACATCAGGTCTGGTACACAGCATTGCATACATGATAGAGCCTATGGCTGAAGCATAGGAAACATCTTTCATTTTCTCTTTATCTTCTGCAGTGGTCGGGCATTGAGTCTGACTCAATTTCACACCTTGTATTACAGGCAAGAACCCTTTTTTGCTTGATCCATTTTGAACTTTTTCAAAACTTTATCAAGGTATGTACTTTGTGAAAGTCCAATTAAGCGTCTTGATCTATCTCTATAGATCTTGATGCCCAATATATAAGCAGCTTCACCGAGGTCTTTCATTGAAAAACTTTTATTCAAGTATCCTTTTATGCTATCCAGAAATTCTATATCATTTCCAATCAACAATATGTCGTCCACATATAATATTAGAAATGCTACAGAGCTCCCACTCACTTTCTTGTAAATACAGGCTTCTCCAAAAGTCTGTATAAAATCATATGCTTTGATCACACTATCAAAGCATTTATTCCAACTCTAAGAGGCTTGCACCAGTCCATAAATGGATCGCTGGAGCTTGCACACTTTGTTAGCACCTTTTGGATCGACAAAACCTTCTGGTTGCATCATATACAACTCTTCTTCCAGAAATCCATTCAAGAATGCAGTTTTGACATCCATTTGCCAAATTTCATAATCATAAAATGCGGCAATTGCTAACATGCATGATTCGGACAGACTTAAGCATCGCTATGGGTGAGAAAGTCTCATCGTAGTCAACCCCTTGAACTTGTCGAAAACTTTTCGCAACAAGTCAAGCTTTGTAGACAGTAACATTACCATCAGCGTCAGTCTTGTTCTTGAAGATCCATTTATTCTCGATGGCTTGCCGATCATCGGGCAAGTCAACCAAAGTCCACACTTTGTTCTCATACATGGATCCCATCCCAGATTTCATGGCCTCAAGCCATTTTTCGGAATCTGGGCTCATCATCGCTTCCTCATAGTTCATAGCTTCGCCATGGTCAAGTAACATGACCTCCAGAATAGGATTACCATACCACTCTTGTGCGGATCTTACTCTGGTTGACCTACGAGGTTCGGTAGTAACTTGATCTGAAGTTTCATGATCAATATCATTAGCTTCCTCACTAATTGGTGTAGTCATCACAGGAACCAGTTTCTATGATGAACTATTTTCAAATGAGGGAGCAGGTACAGTTACCTCATCAAGTTCTACTTTCCTCCCACTCACTTCTTTCGAGAGAAATTCCTTCTCTAGAAATGATCCATTTTTAGCAATATATGTCTTGCCTTCGGATCTGTGATAGAAGGTGTACCCAACAATTTCCTTTGGGTATCCTATGAAGACACATTTCTCCGATTTGGGTTCGAGCTTATCAGGTTGAAGCTTTTTCACATAAGCATCGCAGCCCCAAACTTTAAGAAACTACAACTTTGGTTTCTTGCCAAACCAGAGTTCATAAGGCGTCGTCTCAATGGATTTTAATGGTGCCCTATTTAACGTGAATGCAGCCATCTCTAAAGCATAACCCCAAAACGATAGCGGTAAATTAGTAAGAGACATCATAGATCGCACCATATCTAGTAAAGTACGATTACAACGTTCGGACACACCATTACGTTGTGGTGTTCCGGGTGGCGTGAGTTGCGAAACTATTTCACATTGTTTCAAATGTAGACCAAACTCGTAACTCAAATATTCTCCTCCATGATCAGATCGTAGAAACTTTATTTTCTTGTTACGATGATTTTCCACTTCACTCTAAAATTCTTTGAACTTTTCAAATGTTTTAGACTTATGTTTCATTAAGTAGATATACCCATATCTTCTCAAATCATCCGTGAAGGTGAGAAAATAATGATACCCACCGCGAGCCTCAATATTCATCGGACCACATACATCAGTATGTATGATTTCCAACAAATCTGTTGCTCGCTCCATAGTTTCGGAGAATGGCGTTTTAGTGATCTTGCCCATGAGGCATGGTTCGCAAGTACCAAGTGATTCATAATCAAGTGATTCCAAAAGTCCATTAGTATGGAGTTTCTTCATGCGCTTTACACCAATATGACCCAAACGGCAGTGCCACAAATAAGTTGCACTATCATTATCAACTCTACATCTTTTGGCTTCAACATTATGAATATGTGTATCTTTACTATCGAGATTCAATAAAAATAGACCACTCTTCAAGGGTGCATGACTATAAAAGATATTACTCATATAAATAGAACAACCATTATTCTCAGATTTAAATGAATAACCGTCTCGCATTAAACAAGATCCAAATATAATGTTCATGCTCAACGCTGGCACCAAATAACAATTATTCAGGTCTAAAACTTATCCCGAAGGTAGATGTAGAGGTAGCGTGCCGACAGCGATCACATCGATTTTGGAACCATTTCCCACGCGCATCGTCACCTCGTCCTTAGCCAGTCTTCGCTTAATCTGTAGTCCCTGTTTCGAGTTGCAAATATTAGCAACAGAACCAGTATCAAATACCCAGGTGCTACTGCGAGCTCTGGTAAGGTACACATCAATAACATGTATATCACATATACCTTTGTTCACCTTGCCATCCTTCTTATCCGCCAAATACTTGGGGCAGTTCCGCTTCCAGTGACTAGTCTGCTTGCAGTAGAAGCACTCAGTCTCAGGTTGAGTTCCAGACTTGGGTTTCTTCTCTTGAGCAGCAACTTGTTTGTCGTTCTTCTTGAAGTTACCCTTCTTCTTCCGTTTACCCTTTTTCTTGAAACTGGTGGTCTTGTTGACCATCAACACTTGATGCTCCTTCTTGATTTCTACCTCTGCAGCCTTTAGCATTGTGAAGAGCTCGGGAATTGTCTTGTTCATTCCTTGCATATTATAGTTCATCATGAAGCTCTTGTAGCTTGGTGGCAGTGATTGAAGAATTCTGTCAACGACACTATCATCCAGAAGATTAAGTCCCAGTTGAATCAAGTGATTGCAATACCCAGACATTTTGAGTATATGTTCACTGATAGAACTATTCTCCTCCATCTTGCAGCTGTAGAACTTATTGGAGACTTCATATCTCTCAATCCGGGCATTTGCTTGAAATATTAACTTCAACTCCTGAAACATCTCATATGCTCCATGACGTTCAAAACGTCGTTGAAGTCCCAGTTCTAAGCCGTAAAGCATGACACACTGAACTATAGAGTAGTCATCAACACGCGACTGCCAGGCATTCACAATGTCTACAGTTGCTGGCGCAGGTGGTACACCTAACGGTGCTTCCAGGACGTAACTCTTCTCTGCAGCAATGAGGATAATCCTCAAGTTACGGACCCAGTCCGTGTAATTGCTACCATCATCTTTCAACTTTGCTTTCTCAAGGAACGCATTAAAATTTAACGGAACAACAGCATGGGCCATCTATCTACAACAAACATAGACAAGCAAAATACTATCAGGTACTAAGTTCATGATAAATTTAAGTTCAATTAATAATATTACTTAAGAACTCCTACTTAGATAGACATCTCTCTAATCATCGAAGTGATCACGTGATCCAAATCAACTAATCCATAACCGATCATCACGTGAAATGGAGTAGTTTTCAATGGTGAACATCACTATGTTGATCATATCTACTATATGATTCATGCTTGACCTTTCGGTCTCAGTGTTCCGAGGCCATATCTGCATATGCTAGGCTCGTTAAGTTTAACCCGAGTATTCTGCGTGTGCAAAACTGGCTTGCACCCGTTGTAGATGGACGTAGAGCTTATCACACCCGATCATCACATGGTGTCTTGGCACGACGAACTTTGCCAATGGTGCATATTCAGGGAGAACACTTTTTTTCTTGAAATTTAGTGAGAGATCATCTTATAATGCTACCGTCAATCAAAGCAAAATAAGATGCATAAAGGATAAATATCACATGCAATCAATATAAGTGATATGATATGACCATCATCATTTTGTGCTTGTGATCTCCATCTCCGAAGCACAGTCATGATCACCATCCTCACCGGCGCGACACCTTGATCTCCACCGTGGCATCGTTGTCGTCTCGCCAACTATTGCTTCTACGACTATCGCTACCGCTTAGTGATAAAGTAAAGCAATTACAGGGCGATTGCATTGCATACAATAAAGCGACAACCATATGGCTACTGCGAATTGGCGATAACTCGGTTACAAAACATGATCATCTCATACAATAAAATATAGCATCACGTCTTGACCATATCACATCACAACATGCCCTGCAAAAACAAGTTAGACGTCCTCTACTTTGTTGTTGCAAGTTTTACGTGGCTGCTATGGTCTGAGCAAGAACCGTTCTTACCTACTGTCGGGGATATACCCCGCGGTATAAACCGCCGGATGTATGACCCGGCTAGAGTTTGGCGATTCACTGGCAACCCACTTGGACATGGCGGTTCACGACTCATTGATAATCCGGCAGGCGGGTGCGAAGAGCGACAAGACCCGGTGGCCCTTCTGGCGGTTCATGAAGGCCGGTTCAACTATTGTGGGCCGGTTTAAGAGGAAAGGCATAAGGAATATTTGTCTTACAAGGAGTTAAGACCTGGACTTGTATCCGGTTTGTATTAGAAATAGACTAGTCCTAATCCTAATAGGACTCCACATGTAACCCGCCCCTTCAACATATATAAGGAGGGGCAGGGCTCCCCAAAGAGGGACAAGCTACAAGCAAGAAGAAGCAATCGTAGGGCTAGACATAAAGAGGAGAGCCGGTTTACGGCGACTCCCTCGTGATGATAATGAGACCTAGCCTCAAACAGCATGTAGGGTTTTTACCGGATGATGTTTCCCGGGGCCCGAAGCTGTCTAAATCCTCGTCTTGTGTGTTGATCCGCCCTGCGTCTCTCATCCCACTCAACCCCTTTCAAACTACCACATAGATGCGTTGGCCTCGCGACTAAGTCCTTACACGAGGACATCTGCCGTGACAAATCCACAACAGTTGGCGCCCACCGTGGGGCCTGCGCATGCTGGTGTTGAGTCCTTGGAGGGATCTTTTCTAGGGTTCGAGAAGCTCGCAATTTTCCGGCGGAAGAAGAGCCGGTGCAAAAGTCGCTGCCGTGGTCGTTCTTCCTAGTCTAATCTAGTCGGCCATCGTCAGCCATGGGTGGATTTGCTTTTCTATCAACATCGGTGTCAGCCTTGTCTAAAGATCAAGCTCTGAAGTTTCGTTACGATGTTTCACACGCCACCGCAAAGCGGATCCAGTCGGCATCTACACACGCGTTCTTGGACGGTCTGCAATCGGTACTTCTCTAAGATCTCCAGTAAACCGGTTTCAGATTTACCTCGTGGGAAGCAAAGAAAAAAGCCGCAAGCCCGATACAATTCAACCGGGGAAGTATTGATCAATTTTTGTACTCCACGTCGAACTTGCAATTCTCTTCAAAGCGGTGCCGGTCTAAGGAAAGCCTTGTTCAATATGATTAAACAATGGCCGGGTCTCAGGCCTGGTCAACCGGCAGCTGCACGCAGCTGCACGTACTTGTACTGTTTACTTCAAAGTTTGGAGGAATTTCTACCTGCTATGCGTCAAAAATCCATCAGCAACGGTCACTGCTCCACGTACTATCGTCCAAACCCAAAGCGATCAGAGACAGCTGACAGGCGTCCTATGTCATCGGCCAGTACAAATTGCGATTGGGACAGCTGCTTGCGGCCGCGTGAGATCGCCAGATTGATCTGCATGAATTAAAGTTTCTGATAATCAATCCGAAACCCAAAGCCTGATGGATTTCCAAATTGTTTCACGTGAAGGATCTCTCAACTAGTACAACCATTACACACGCACGAACTCCAAGGAAGGATTAAGTATAAAAGGCAAGCCCCAACATTGATTTGGACTCAGAGAGCTTTCTACGGGGTCCAGGAGTAGTGTTAGTACGGAAACAACCGGGGAAGGATGTGGGACATGGACTCGGTTTTCGCCTCGCCGGTCTGACGCACCGTCCCGTCTCTGCTTTGCCGATTTCTGCAGGCTCCGCCCCAAGCCGCCCTCGTTGCACGGCCTCGCTGCCGTAGGGTGTCTCCACCGTGAGCCGGTCACGGCCGCTTTGCTTCAAAGCTGCCGCCGCGGTCCCCACCTCACCGACTCGCCCCGAGCCGGCCTGTTCCGAGTCGCCCTCGACTCCAACCCTCCCTCAGCCGCTGTTGTGCCTCAAACTACCAAGTCGCCTGCTGCCGCGTAATTACTGAAACGGAGGGAGTAGTTGAAAGTACTACTGCTGCCGCTTGCATAGTTTGAAAAAAAAAGGTTAAGAGAAGGCCGCGACCCGGAAACGGATGGACGTGACCACGGAGTTGCTGTCATTAAAACCAAGTACTGTTACTCTCCTTCCCAGATGGAAATCAAAAGGAAGGAAAAAGAAAGTTAAGAGAAGGCTACGTGAGGCAACAGCCACATCAGATCAGATAGAAGCTAATCAGTGTTTACGTACAGGTCATCTGCCGTTCACAAAACATCAGGTGATATCCATTTAAGTTTATCTTATTAACACTTATTGTTTTTTGTCAAAAAACAATTATTCTGCCCTGTAACATTTTTTACACAGGACAATTGTTTATGCCATTATACCACGGATGCACGTTCAGCTGTACCGCGTAGCTTCATGGACACGCATATCACGGTCCGGTTTACATCAACGCGCCGGCCGACTTGCCCGTCCGCACCACCTTACAATGCCACGGACGAATCGCCCGTCCGCCCTCGCGGCCGGTTCACGCGTCCACGCCGGTTTACAGCGCGGAGAACAATTTGCTCATCCGCGCCGGCTTACAACGCTACGGCTGACTCCTCCGTTTGCTCCTACGGGTGACTTATCCGTGGTTGATTTTAGCTTCACCGTGGTGACAACTCCACGGCGGATAATTTCCGGCCTAACATATCAGTTGATTCGCCCGTCTGCGCCGGTTTACAACACGGCGGCCGATTCATCTATCTGAGCGGCCTCTGATGCTGAGGTCGTCCTTTTCGTCCGCCTCTCGCGGCCTGGTCTACACCAACACACTGGGCCGCACCTGTTTGCATGAGCTGTTTACTGAGTATGAGCAAGTCACTATTTGGGAAGCCCGGTTTTCTTTCAAGCAAAATGGAGGCAAATTATCATATACTATCAACCGCTGTCTGCACTGGGTGGTTCAATGGGCAGGCACACAAGTCGCCGCCACTACAGTTTGGTTATCTTCAAATTACCAGTTGGAAGGAACCATTGGCCGAGTTGCTGACACGGCTCATACGGGATCATTTATAACCCGCCGCAGTCACCTCAATCTTCTGTGGATTCACATCGGGCTATCAACACCGATGATATACAACTTATGCCGGTTTACATCACGGTCACATATGGAGAATCTCAAGCCAACTCTTCGAGTCACCTTGAGACTCGGGGGCTACGATGATATGACGCAACAAGTCTGGCCAGTTTCAGCAAATTTAAAAACCCCAGAACAATGGAAGGAAAGATAACCCGGTCCCGGAGGCTACTGTTATTTGAAGGCAGTCAGAAAATTTCCGGCTTAGAAAGTATATGAAAAATACAAAATCCCGGCTCAATGAAGAAGTTCCGGGTCATCAAAAAAGATTTCGGTTTAAAATCCGGCTCGAGGGAAGCCAGTCTCACTGAAGCCCTGAAATCCGGTTTAAGAATTTCCGGTTCAAAAAGGAATTAATTTCTCGCAAGTTCGAGTTGAAAGGCCATCAGAAAATTTCCGGCTGCAAATGAAGATTCTGGTTTACAATCCGGTTCAAGGGAAAGATGTCTCCCACAAAGCTTTGAAGCTCTCAATATCCGGTTCAAAATTCCGGTTCAAGAAGAATTTATCTCTTGCAAAAAAGTTAAAAATTACCGAAGAGGACCTGCTGCCATGATGCGCGGTTCAAACATGGGTATCCTGCCTTATTGGCCTAACATATTATTGATCACATGGGGGCTTCTGCTTCATAAAGCGGGGTCTCTGTTCTTTTTTACATCATGCGTGGTTACACGGAGGTTCTGTCTTAAAGCGGCCTCCGGTTTACCCCTTGACATTTGTTTTTTATATATCACTGGGGGCCTTGGTCGTGTCCGAACCAACAACACCCTTTGATAGGCGACAGCCACCAGATCATTTGGGGACATGGTCAAGTCTGAACCAGTCACGCCTCTTGGTCGGCTAAGGCCACAAAATCACTTGGGGGCATGGTCGAACCCGAACCATTGCCACGCCTCTTGATCTGGCATATATGCCACGAATCATTTGGGGACCTGGCTGACTTGAACCATTGTCACACCTATTGGGGGCTTGGTCCTGTCCGACCACGGTAATACCATCTGATCAGCTCAGTATAGCATGTCTTTTGCAAATGGTTTTATCATTGCCTTTGCTTGAAATTTTCTTTAATAAATTTTCCTTCTTTGTTGCGTTCTTAAGCCGACAAAATTCGCAGACCGGTTCGACTGTCAATTGACGGAACACGGTCAATCTTTAATCCGGAGACTATTTGCCTGGTTTGATTTTTTGATTTTATGTTACCATCTTATTATAGAGCAAACCGGTGTTCATTAACCCGGTTTGACTTTCAAATTACAAGTTGTCAGTACATGATCAAGTTATAATCCGGAGACTATCAGCCCGGTCTGGTTTGACTACGAGTCGCCAGTATTATATATGGTTAAACTGGTGTTTATCACAACCCGGTATGGTTTATCATAAACCGGCACAATATGAAAGGAGTTATCATTACTCAAGATTGGGATTATTATCCTTACTACAAAAAGTTGGTAAAGCCAACAATGTGATTCAATGTCACATGTATGATATATTTCATATTTGATTATTCTTAAGTGCAGCCTTGGTTATAAACCTGGGTTATATGTTGGGCATTATGACCCGTCCGGCGGTAAACCGCCAGGACACTTTAAACTTGTTGTATGCAGAGACAGGTTGAATAAAGCATGATGATAAATTATCCGGTGTGTATTAAACCGGCCTGGCTTTAAGACGATAAGTCGCCAGTATATGATGGAAATTATCCGGAGTTTATTAAACCGGCCTGGCTTTGGACTATACGTCGCCAGTATATATTTGGATTGCGCCATTGGAATCATGCGCTTATAAATGATTGGGTTATATTATTCAAATAGCCAAATTTGGCTGAATTTTCATTATGATATTGGATGAATTTTTCATACCGGATTGTATTATCTTGAATAGCCAACATGGCTGGATTTTTATGGTTATTAGTAACCGGTATTATTGAGTTTTCAAAGTCGCTTTAGCGCAACAGTTATTATTTTATCAAAGGATATGATTTATTCTACAATGGAAGGAATAGTCCCGAGTCGCTGCAGGTTCACGACCCGGCACTTGGGGGCTACATTATTCAAATTGAGATTACATGCAAGTCTCATGTCGCTGCAAGCATGCACCATGACACTTGGGGGCTAATGCAAAGTAATTTTCTGCTCATATTATTGAAGACCCGACTCATCACATTATAATGAGTCGGCCCTTGGGGGCTACCAATTGCTCCTGTCAACAGTTGAAGGTACAAAGCTTTTTATTCATTATATTAAAGAGTCCACTGCTCAGTTGGTAAAGCACAAGGCTCTTAACCTTGTGGACGTGGATTCAAGTCCCATGATGAGGGTTACATTATATGATGTTATTTTCATTGAAGTATATATTAAAGTCCCAGCTCAATATTATCTTACCGAGCCGGCCCTTGGGGGCTACACATCATTGCTCAATACATGATTATACCTACAAAGTCCCTGCTCATTATTGCATAATGACCCGGCTCTTGGGGGCTACACTGGTTGAAGTTTTTATGAGTATAAGACAATTGCAAGTCCCAGGTTGCTGTAAGCATGATAACCCGGCACTTGGGGGCTACATAGTATGGAGTATTCAGTTTTTACTAGTCACTGGGATGAACAACATGGATTTCTTCTTAAGTGGCAGTATTTATATTGAAGCAAGTCTTAAGCCATCACTTTGTTCTGCTCAAGACTTGGGGGCTACAGGTATTATATTCTTATCGAAGAACTATTTTCAAATTCTCTGTTTTGAGCAAACTGGATTAACCCGGCGTCACCAATCATTATGACCCTGTGTCTGTAACCCGGCGTCATCAATAATCATGAACCGGCATTAGCAACAATCATGAACCGGTGTTGGCAACAATCATGACCCGGAATTATCAGTTTTTATAACCAGACAATGGTGGTAATCATAATCCGGCAAGTTTTACATCTTCAAGCCGGCTGGATATCAGTTGAATATTTCAAAGACTAATATTTTTGTCAAGTCAAAGCATTGAAGGCCGATTCAAATGGATTCTTTATTTACAAATATCTTCTGCAAGCAAATTGATTATGAAGATGGTTATTAACTTGGAAGGAAGAAATGACAAGGATTTAAGGATGATCAAGTGCCGGCTTACAAGTATATTTAAACCGGAGCACAACCCGACAAATTTGTTCTTGTTGCAGATCAGTTTAACATGGATGAATCCAAATTAAACTGGGGGCTAATGTCGGGGATATACCCCGCGGTATAAACCGCCGGATGTATGACCCGGCTAGAGTTTGGCGATTCACTGGCAACCCACTTGGACATGGCGGTTCACGACTCATTGATAATCCGGCAGGCGGGTGCGAAGAGCGACAAGACCCGGTGGCCCGTCTGGCGGTTCATGAAGGCTGGTTCAACTATTGTGGGCCGGTTTAAGAGGAAAGGCATAAGGAATATTTGTCTTACAAGGAGTTAAGACCTGGACTTGTATCCGGTTTGTATTAGAAATAGACTAGTCCTAATCCTAATAGGACTCCACATGTAACCCGCCCCTTCAACATATATAAGGAGGGGCAGGGCTCCCCAAAGAGGGACAAGCTACAAGCAAGAAGAAGTAATCGTAGGGCTAGACACAAAGAGGAGAGCCGGTTTACGGCGACTCCCTCGTGATGATAATGAGACCTAGCCTCAAACAGCATGTAGGGTTTTTACCGGATGATGTTTCCCGGGGCCCGAAGCTGTCTAAATCCTCGTCTTGTGTGTTGATCCGCCCTGCATCTCTCATCCCACTCAACCCCTCTCAAACTACCACATAGATGCGTTGGCCTCGCGACTAAGTCCTTACATGAGGACATCTGCCGTGACAAATCCACGACACCTACGCATCAAAACCACAACGATAGCTTGTCAAGTTAGTGTTGTTTTAATCTTCTCAAGGACCGGGCGTAGCCACACTCAGTTCAACTAAAGTTGGAGAAACTGAAACCCGCCAGCCACCTATGTGCAAAGCATGTCGGTAGAACCAGTCTCGCGTAAGCGTATGCGTAATGTCGGTCCAGGCCACTTCATCCAACAATACCGCCGAGCCAAAGTATGACATGCTAGTAAGCAATATGACTTGTATCGCCCACAACCCACTTGTGTTCTACTCATGCATATAATATCTACGCATAAAACTAGGCTTAGATGCCACTGTTGGGGAACGTAGTAATGTCAAAAAATTTCCTATGCACACGCAAGATCATGGTTATGCATAGCAACGAGAGGGGAGAGTGTATTCCACGTACCCTCGTAGACCGGAAGCTGAAGCGTTAGCACAACGCAGTTGATGTAGTCGTAAGTCTTCACGATGCGGCCGATCAAGTACCGAACATACGACACCTCCGAGTTCAGCACATGTTCAGCTCGATGACGTCCCACGAACTCCGATCCAGCATAGCTTTGCGGGAGAGTTCCGTCAGCACGACGACGTGATGACGGTGTTGATGATGCTACCGACGCAGGGCTTCGCCTAAGCACCACTATGATATTATCGAGATGGAATCTGGTGGAGGGGGGCACCGCACACGGCTAAGAGATCAAGAGATCAATTGTTGTGTCTGGAGGTGCCCCCTGCCCCCGTATATGAAGGATCAAGGGGAGGGGGCGGCCGGCCAAGAGGAGGCGCGCCAGGGAGGAGTCCTACTCCCACCAGGAGTAGAACTCCCTCCTTTCCTAGTCCAAGTAGGAGAGGGGAAGGAGGGGAGAGAGGAGAGGAAGGAAAGGGGGGGGGGTGCCGCCCCCCTCCTTGTCCTATTCGGACTAGAGGGGGAGGGGGCGCGCGTCCTGCCCTGGCCGCCCCTCCTCTTCTCCACTAGGGCCCATTAGGCCCATTAAATCCCCCGGGGGGTTCTGGTAACCCCCCGGTACTCCGGTATATGTCCGAAACCTCCCGAAGCACTTCCGGTGTCCGAACATAGTCATCCAATATATCGATCTTTACGTCTCGACCATTTCGGGACTCCTCGTCATGTCCGTGATCATATCCAAAACTCCGAACTACCTTCAGCACATAAAAACACAAAAACTCATAATACCGATCGTCACCGAACTTTAAGCGTGCGGACCCTATGGGTTCGAGAACTATGTACACATGACCGAGACATATCTCTGGTCAGTAGCCAATAGCAGAACCTGGATGCTCATATTGGCTCCCACATATTCTACGAAGATCTTTATCGGTCAAACCGCATAACAACATATGTTGTTCCCTTTGTCATCGGCATGTTACTTGCCCGAGATTCGATCGTTGGTATCTCAATACCTAGTTCAATCTCGTTACCGGCAAGTCTCTTTACTTTTTACGTAATGCATCATTCCGTAACTAACTCATTAGCTACATTGCTTGCAAGACTTATAGTGATGTGCATTACCGAGAGGGCCCAGAGACACCTCTCCAACAATCGGAGTGACAAATCCTAATCTCAAAATATGTCAACTCAACAAGTACCTTCGGAGACACCTGTAGAGCACCTTTATAATCACCTAGTTACGTTGTGATGTTTGGTAGCACACAAAGTGTTCCTCCGGTAAGCGGGAGTTACATAATCTCATAGTCATAGGAACATGTATAAGTCATGAAGAAAGCAATAGCAACATACTAAACGATCAAGTGCTAAGCTAATGGAATGGGTCAAGTCAATCTCATCATTTTTCTAATGATGTGATCCCATTGATCAAATGATAACTCATATATATGGTTAGGAAACTCAACCATCTTTGATCAATGAGCTAGTCAAGTAGAGGCATACTAGTGACACTATGTTTGTCTATATATTCACACATGTATTATGTTTTCGGTTAATACAATTCTAGCATGAATAATAAACATTTATCATGATATGAATAAATAAATAATAACTTTATTATTGCCTCTAGGGCATATTTCTTTCAGAGCCAGCTGCGGAGGAGGCGACGGGCGAGGTCGAGGTCGAGCCCGTCGCAGGAGTAGTGGCGCCGGCCGGGGTGGTGGGTGGGGTGCCCGCGTGCTCGACCTCGGGCGAGGGAGCCGGGACCCCGGGGCCCGGTCGGACTCAACCTCGGGTGAGGGAGTCGAGAACCCGGGAGGGGGCGGCAGAAGGCGACAGGCCGGGGGGGCCGCCGGGGGGTGCCGCCGCGCATCGCTCCAGGTAGGGGGCGCGGGGGCTGGAGCCGAAGGAGCCGCGGCCGGAGGAACCTGAAAAAAAGGGAACACCGTCTCGATGAAAGTACACATGCCTCGAGGTGTACACACGATGAGTGACATGATCATAGCACCGATAACCTTTGGTGTTGGGAGGGTAGCCAAGGAAGATGCATGGGACGGAGCGGGGTGCAAGCTTGTGTGGTGTGGTGGATGCAGTGTTGGGATAACAGAGACATCCAAATATGCAAAGACCATCATAGGACGGTGGTGTACCGAAAAGAAGGTGGTGAGGGGCGTAGTTCCACTGGGGACGACACGTAGTTCCATTGGGCCAGAACCAAGCAGGCACGTTAGCGTGAAAGAGCAACGTGCGAACGCAGTCATTAAGAGTGCGGAGAATGCGCTCGGAGCGGCCGTTCTGCTGTGAGTGTAGGGGCAAGTCAGATGGAAGGTGGTGCTGTGAGGGGCGAGAAGTGAGCGAAGAGTGACATTATCAAACTCTTTTCCGTTATCAGTTTGGAGTGCAAGTATGGGGCAACCGAACTGAGTGGTGACGTAGGAATAAAAGATGGTGAGTGTGGCTAAAGCATCGGATTTATGACGAAGAGGAAAATTCCACACATAGTGAGAGTAATCATCTAAAATCACCAAATAGTATAGATAGCCCGTGTTACTCGCAACGGGAGACGTCCAAACATCACTATGAATCAACTGAAACGGAAAGTGGGAACCGAAGTAGACGCACTAAAGGGAAGACGCACGTGCTTGCCCAAACGATAAGCCTCACAAGTATGCTCGTTGACCTTATTACATGAGAAAGAAAAACTTCTAAGAATCTGACGCAAAACGGCGGGGTTGGGGTGGCCCAAGCAAGCATGCCAAAGGTCGACGCCGGCAGAGAGAGCGACGGGTGTGGAAGTGGAGGCGCCGGCATGCAAGGGATAAAGCTCGTCGGGGCTATCACATGGTGAAGAACCATCCGGGTACGGGCGTCCTTCACAGAAAAACCAACACCTTCAAATTCAACAGTAAGAGGATTCTCACGAGTAAGATGACGAACAGAGACTAAGCTAGTGACTAAGTCAGGTGAAACAAGAACGTTATACATAGTGATAGGTGTGGAACTAGAAGGAAAAGTAGTGCTACCAACATGGGTGATGAGTAAGGAGGAACCGTTGCCAACGGTGATGCGAGTGGGAGTGTGAACGGGAGTGGAGGAGGAAAGGTTACTGGGATGAGCTGTCATGTGCGCAGTAGCACCAGAGTCCATGTACCAGTCGCCTCCACCGCCATAGTTGCTCGGCGACGGTGCCGAGTGTAGGGCGGCCAGGAGGGCTGGGTCCCACGGTGCAGGTGCCGGCGGCGGCAGCTGGCCTCCATAGGGCGGTGCCTGGGCGGGCGCACCATAGCCATCGAGGGGTGGCGGCGTGAGCGGGGCACCATAGGGCTGGTAGGGGGCACCGACGAACGCCTGGTGGCCCGCTGGACGGGGGCCAAGGAGACCCGGTGCAGGAGCCCGCGGGACATGCATGTGATAGGCGTGGACGACGCCCGTCCATGGGTTCTGCCCGGCAGCCCACGGTGGAGGCGGCTGCTGGAAGTGGGGCGCCCCCCTACGCCCTGCGCCTGCTGCTGCTGCGGCTGCTGCTGGTGGCGGCCCCTGCCACCCCGCTAGTTGCGTCGGCCCCCGCCACCTTGTGGCTGCTGGGGAGGCGCTGGGGGCGCGGGCGGCATCGTGTAGTAGCCGGCGGGTGCCGGCGGCGCGGACTGGCGGGGGGCGATCGGAGGATCAAGGCCGCCACGAGTGGTACCGATGGCGAGAGCGATGTGCTGGACCCGCTGCTTCAGTTTCGTCATCCGGCACTCCTCATGTTTGAGGTACGCGATGACGCGCTGGAAAGTGGGTTGCGGCAGTAGGGTGAGGTTGGATGACGCGTTGCCGAAGTCCTTATTAAGCCCGGCGGTGAGGGTGCTCAGCATGAGGTCGTCAGAGACCTTAGTGCCAATGTCGCGAAGCTCGTCGGCGAGCATCTTGAGCCTCATGCAGTACTCGTCGATGGTGGAGTTGTCCTGGTGACAGCCGAAGAACTCTTGCTGCAAGAAAACAAGGTGCTGGAGTTTGTTGTTGGTGAAGAGCACGTTGATCTTGGCCCACATGATGCAGACGTCGTCGTCCTCGGCGACAACCGTGTGGAAGATGTCCTTCGAGACCGTCTGATAGAACCAACGGATGATCGTGGCCTCGATGGCGGACCACTCTGGGTCACCGTGCATGTACGCACTGTCCACGGAACCGTCGATATGCTCGGTGAGATAGTACTCGCGGAAGGCGAGGTTGAAGTAGGTCTTTCACGCATAGTACAACACGCTGGAGCTGTCGAGATGGATGAGGACCCGGGCCTCAATATTGAGGTCACGGATGGCGGCGGCAGAGGGCTCGGGACCAACAAACGGATTGGACGAGTGGGTGGTGGAGGAGCCGGGGAGGAGGGCCACGACATGGCGGCGACGTGCAGATGGGAAGACGCAGCGGCTGACTAGGCGCGCGTGGGACAGAAGGAGGCGGCCGCGGCGCGAAGACTACAGCGGCACGGAAAGAGATACGCAAGACACCAGCCAAAGCTAGCTAAGCAACTGGATCGATTCTTAGTCTAGCTAGCTTGTGCACGCCTTGGACAAGACGACGTGTTAGACTTGTAGTTATACGTAAATACATATTGTAACTTTTATACAACTATATTTGTATCCAGAGAGGTTTCTCTCCATATATATATTGTCGTGGCCGACCCTTGTGGTGTCGAAGCCCACAATACCCCAAAATCTCTTGCGTAACATGGTATCAGATGTGATCGTTTCGATCCTGCCCTAAATCGCTACGCCGCCGCCGCCCGACCTAGTCGCTACGCCGCCGCCGCCCATGTCGTCTTCCGCTACTGACTCCTCGGCGGCCGTCGCCGCTGCCCTCTCCGGCGCGGCCACCCTTGCTGCTCTCACCGATGCAGCCACCTCATCTGCTGTCGCCACGGAGCTCTTCGTCCTGCCCTCGCTCGCTGATCTCATCGGATCGCGCGCGCCCGCCCTTGGTCCGCCGGCTCCTGTGCCGCCGTTCCTGCCTACTCTCCTCCAAGGAGGACCTGCGTCTACCCCGCTGATGACCAGATCGACGGGTGCTCTATTTTCCGGGTCTACTTCTTCGGCCCCTCCCGGATCGCCAGCGCTGCACCATAACTATGGCACGCTGGTGCCCTACGCGCCGTCGCCGTACACGCAGGATCCTGCTGCCTACAGTGCATTCTACGGTGCTCCTTACGGCGCCACCTACGGCATGTCCTACGGCGCCCCATACGGTGCTCACTATGGCGCTGGACATGGCGCCCCTCACGGTGTTGGCTATGGTGCTCCGTACGGCTCCGGCTACCCGGCGTTCCCGAGGCCTGCTCCTTATGGCGCGTCGCTGTCTCCTCCACCATCGGTTCCTCCGGCTGCCATGCAGTCCTCGTCCATGGTGGATGTCGCTTCTTCTGGTGCTGCTACTGTACCATCCTACGAGTTTTCCCTCGACGTCATCACAACTCCGCCGTTCTACTTCAGCAACCTTCTCCCGGTGAAACTGAAGATGGACAACTATTTTTTCTGGCGTGCGCAGATTCTTCCCCTCCTTCGCAGTCATTATCTGGAGGGTTTTGTGGATGGAACTTTGCTGTGCCCTTCGCCAGATCATCATATGTACCGACCATGGATTGCTCAAGATCAAGCGATTCTCTCGGCGATACAGTCCTCTCTCACCGAGGGTGTTGCCGGCTTGGTCCTGTTTGCTACTACATCACATGAGGTATGGAGTGCGCTGGAGTCTAGCTTCTCTGCCCAGTCTTCATCTCAGCATATGGCTCTTCGTACCCAGCTTAATGGGACTCGCAAGGACCATCACTCCGTCACCGTCTTCTTCAACAAAATCAAGCGTCTTGCCGATCAGCTTGCCTCTATTGGCGAGCCCCTTCGTGACACGGAGTTTACTATGTATATTCTCCAAGGTCTCGACGCCGAGTATGACTCCCTTGTTGAGGTGATCCAGGAACGCAAGGTTCCCATCAAACCGCAGGAGCTCTTTCAGCGTCTTCTATCCACGGAGCAGCGCCTCGCCAGCCGTCATCCAGATGAGAACCCCTCGGTCAACGCCGCTGTTCGCAGCGGGAAAGGGGGTGCTCGTTCCGGCGCCCGCTCTGCTACTCCTTCGGCTGCTTCGACCCCTCCTGCGGGAGGCAAGGGTCATGCCTCTCCTGCTGCACCTACCCAGTCACGTCCCACCATCATCATCGAGAACAGGCGCCCATGTGCTTGTTGTGCCGCTTGTGGAGCTGCTGCCCCTTGTCAGCTATGTGGGATCCCTCGCCATGTTGCGTCTCGCTGTCATCGTCGCTTTCAGCCCGAGTTTCTGGGCAATGAGCGTCAAGTCAACATGACACAGCATCAAGGGAAGACTCAGTCTTATAATGTTGATCCCACCTGGTACATGGACACTGGCGCCACCGAGCACGTGACAAATGAATTGGACAAGCTTGCTATCCGTGAGGCCTACCATGGTCCTGACAAGGTTCACACAACCAATGGGGCAGGTATGCACATCTCTCATGTTGGTCAGGCATCTCTACTCACACATACATCTAGGCAGTTACATCTTAAGAATGTTCTTCGAGTTCCCACTGTTGCCCGTAACTTGCTATCTGTTCCTAAACTTACTTATGACAATAACGTGTTTTGTGAGTTTCACCCTTTTCATCTTTTCATCAAGGATCGGGCTACGCGGGACGTTCTGCTTAGAGGGCGACTTCGTCATGGACTATATGCTCTTGATGTGCCGCGCTCTGTCTCTCCAGCTGTGTCTCAAATTTTTAGTGTTGTTCGAGTATCCCCCTCACAGTGGCACTCTCGTTTTGGTCATCCTGCCACACCCATTGTTCGCCATATTCTTCATCGCCATGAGCTACCATCCGTGTCTAGGAATAAAGATATATCAGTTTGTGATGCTTGTCAGCAGGGAAAGAGTCATCAGTTACCTTTTTCTGTTTCTAGTCATGTAGTCAAAACTCCTCTTGAGCTTGTGTTTTCAGATGTTTGGGGTCCCGCTCAGATGTCTGTTAGTGGTCATGAGTACTTTGTCAGTTTTATTGATGCTTATAGTCGCTTTACCTGGATTTATCTCCTTAAACACAAGTCTGATGTGTTTGATGTTTTTCTTAAGTTTCAAGCACATGTTGAGCGTCTCCTACAACACAAAATTATTCATATACAGTCGGATTGGGGGGGGGGTGGATACCGCAATCTCAATACCTTCTTCAAGAAACTTGGAATTTCGCATCGTGTGTCTTGTCCTCATACACATCAGCAGAATGGTTCAGCTGAACGTAAGCATCGTCATCTTGTTGACTGGTTTGACTTTAATAGCTGATGCCTCTGTTCCTTTTCGTTTTTGGAGTGATGCTTTTACTACCGCCTGTTTTCTTATAAATAGACTTCCGTCGCGGCTTCTTGGCATGAAAACTCCGCTAGAACTCTTGCTTCATGAGACTCCTGACTACACTTTTCTCAAAGTCTTCGGTTGTGCGTGCTGGCCGCATCTCTGTCCTTACAATAGTCTCAAGCTTGAGTTTCGCTCGAAAAAATGTGTTTTTCTTGGGTACAGTTCGTTGCACAAAGGTTATAAATGCCTTCACATTCCCACAAATTGTGTGTATATTTCACGTGATGTTATCTTTGATGAGCATGTCTTTCCTTTCTCTAAACTTCCAACTCCTGTCACCACTTCCACCGAACCAGTGCACTCATCTTCTTTATTGCCTGATCAATTTGTAGATGATGCACACTCGCCTCTCTTGTTGTCTAACCATGGTGCAGGAACTGGTAGAGGGGCCCGGCTTGTTCTTCTGGAGGATTCCTCCGCTGCTCCGACGGCTCCTTGGACGGATCACGTCGACCCTGACTCTGCGGCTCCTTGCATGGGGCATGCAGGGTCCCCTTCGCCTGCGCCCGCTACGCACTTGGACACGGCTCCGGTAGCGGCGGGCTCGCACTCGACGGATCACGTCGATCCCGCGTCACCTCCTCCCCGCATGGGCCATGCAGGGTCGTCTTCACCCGCACCCGCTACGCGGGCGGACCCGGCTCCGCTGTTGCTGGAGCTCCCTGCGTCCCCCTGGGCTGGATTCGCCCGCGCCTGGGCTGGACTCGCCTGCGTCCACCAGTCCAGGGACGCCCGCCTCTCCTGGGTCGCCTTCTAACAGCCCACCCTCGTCGCCCTCATCACGGTCACCTTCGGCTGACCGTCGTCTGCTGCTACCACCACCTGCCATATCTTCTTCTCAGGAGATGCGGACCTCTTCGTCGACGGTTCCTACGATTCCATTGTGCCAACTACTCCTGTTGCTTCGCGTCCTCACACTCGCAGCAAGAGTGGCATTTTTCGACCGAAAACACACACCGATGGCACGGTTGCATGGCTAGCGGCCTGTCTAGCTCATTCTGCAACTGATCCTTCTGTTGAACCCCGTCATTATCAGGCAGCTATGGGTATCCCTCACTGGCGTTCTGTGATGGAACAAGAGTATCAGGCATTGTTGAAAAATGGTACGTGGTGTCTTGTTCCTCCGAAGAGTGTGTTGGAAATATGCCCTAGAGGCAATAATAAATTGGTTATTATTATATTTCCTTGTTCATGATAATCGTTTATTGTCCATGCTATAATTGTATTGATAGGAAACTCAGATACATGTGTGGATATATAGACAACACCATGTCCCTAGTAAGCCTCTAGTTGACTAGCTCGTTGATCAATAGATGGTTACGGTTTCCTGACCATGGACATTGGATGTCGTTGATAACGGGATCACGTCATTAGGAGAATGATGTGATGGACAAGACCCAATCCTAAGCCTAGCACAAAGATCATGTAGTTCGTATGCTAAAGCTTTTCTAATGTCAAGTATCTTTTCCTTAGACCATGAGATTGTGCAACTCCCGGATACCGTAGGAACGCTTTGGGTGTACCAAACGTCACAACGTAACTGGGTGGCTATAAAGGTGCACTACAGGTATCTCCGAAAGTGTCTGTTGGGTTGGCACGAATCGAGACTGGGATTTGTCACTCCGTGTGACGGAGAGGTATCTCTGGGCCCACTCGGTAGGACATCATCATAATGTACACAATGTGACCAAGGGGTTGATCACGGGATGATGTGTTACGGAACAAGTAAAGAGACTTGCCGGTAACGAGATTGAACAAGGTATCGGTATACCGACGATCGAATCTCGGGCAAGTACAATACCGCTAGACAAAGGGAATTGTATACGGGATCGATTGAGTCCTTGACATCGTGGTTCATCCGATGAGATCATCGTGGAACATGTGGGGGCCAACATGGGTATCCAGATCCCGCTGTTGGTTATTGACCGGAGAATGTCTCGGTCATGTCTGCATGTCTCCCGAACCCATAGGGTCTACACACTTAAGGTTCGATGACGCTAGGGTTATAAAGGAAGCTTGTATGTGGTTTCCGAATGTTGTTCGGAGTCCCGGATGAGATCCCGGACGTCACGAGGAGTTCCGGAATGGTCCGGAGGTAAAGATTTATATATGGGAAGTCCTGTTTTGGTTACCGAAAAAGTTTCGGGCGATATCGGTAATGTACCGGGACCACCGGGAGGGTCCCGGGGGTCCACCAAGTGGGGCCACCTTCCCCAGAAGGCTGCGCGGGCCAAGTGTGGGAGGGGACTAGCCCCTAGGTGGGCTGGTGCGCCCCCCACAAGGGGCCCAAGGCGCAAGGGAGAGTGGGAGGGGGCAAACCCTAGGGCAGATGGGCCCTAAGGCCCACCCCAGGCGCGCCTCCCCTCTCTCCCCCTCTTGGCCGCCTCCCCAAGCCCCATCTAGGGCTGGCCGCACCCCTTGGGGGGGAAACCCTAGATGGGGGCGCAGCCCTCTCCCTCCCCTATATATGTTTGAGTTTTGGGGCTGCTATAGACATGAGAACCTCTCCCTCTTGGTGCAGCCCTACCTCTCTCCCTACTCCTCCTCTCCCGCGGTGCTTGGCGAAGCCCTGTAGGATTGCCACGCTCCTCCATCACCACCACGCTGTTGTGCTGCTGCTGGATGGAGTCTTCCTCAACCTCTCCCTCTCTCCTTGCTGGATCAAGGCGTGGGAGACGTCACCGGGCTGTACGTGTGTTGAACGCGGAGGTGCCGTCCGTTCGGCACTAGGATCTCCGGTGATTTGGATCACGACGAGTACGACTCCTTCAACCCCGTTCTCTTGAACGCTTCCGCTTAGCGATCTACAAGGGTATGTAGATGCACTCTTTTCCCCTCGTTGCTAGTTTCTCCATAGATAGATCTTGGTGACACGTAGGAAAATTTTGAATTTCTGCTACGTTCCCCAATAGTGGCATCATGAGCTAGGTCTATTGCGTAGATTCTTTGCACGAGTAGAACACAAAGTAGTTGTGGGCGTTGATTTTGTTCAATATGCTTACCGTTACTAGTCCAATCTTGTTTCGACGGTATTGTGGGATGAAGCGGCCCGGACCGACCTTACACGTACTCTTACGTGAGACAGGTTCCACCGACTGACATGCACTTGGTGCATAAGGTGGCTAGCGGGTGCCAGTCTCTCCCACTTTAGTCGGAACGGATTCGATGAAAAGGGTCCTTATGAAGGGTAAATAGCAATTGACATATCACGTTGTGGTTTTGCGTAGGTAAGAAACGTTCTTGCTAGAAACCCATAGCAGCCACGTAAAACATGCAAACAACAACTAGAGGACGTCTAACTTGTTTTTGCAGGGTATGCTATGTGATGTGATATGGCCAAGAAGAATGTGATGAATGATATGTGATGTATGAGATTGATCATGTTCTTGTAATAGGATTCACGACTTGCATGTCGATGAGTATGACAACCGGCAGGAGCCATAGGAGTTGTCTTAAATTTATTGTATGACCTGCGTGTCATTAAACAACGCCATGTAATTACTTTACTTTATTGCTAACCGGTAGCCATAGTAGTAGAAGTAATAGTTGGCGAGACAACTTCATGAAGACACGATGATGGAGATCATGATGATGGAGATCATGGTGTCATGCCGGTGACGATGATGATCATGGAGCCCCGAAGATGGAGATCAATGGAGCTATATGATATTGGCCATATCATGTCACTACTATATAATTGCATGTGATGTTTGTTATGTTTATGCATCTTGTTTACTTAGAACGACGGTAGTAAATAAGATGATCCCTTACACCAATTTCAAGAAGTGTTCTCCCCTAACTGTGCACCGTTGCTAAAGTTCGTCGCTTCGAAGCACCACGTGATGATCGGGTGTGATAGATCCTTACGTTCACATACAACGGGTGTAAGACAGATTTACAGATGCAATACACTTAGGGTTAACTTGACGAGCCTAGCATGTACAGACATGGCCTCGGAACACGGAGACCGAAAGGTCGAGCATGAGTCGTATAGTAGATACGATCAACATGAAGATGTTCACCGATGGTGACTAGTCCGTCTCACGTGATGATCGGACACGGCCTAGTTGACTCGGATCATGTAATCACTTAGATGACTAGAGGGATGTATATCTGAGTGGGAGTTCATAAGATGAACTTAATTATCTGAACATAGTCAAAAGGATTTTGCAAATTATGTCGTAGCTCGCGCTTTAGTTCTACTATTTTAGATATGTTCCTAGAGAAAATATAGTTGAAAGTTGAAAGTAGCAATTATGCGGACAGTAGAAAGCTTATGTCCTTAATGCACTGCTCAGTGTGCCGAACCCCAAACGTCGTTTGTGGATGTTGCGAACATCGGACATACACGTTCTGATAACTACGTGATAGTTCAGTTAAACGGTTTAGAGTTGAGGCACTAAAGACATTTTCGAAACATCGCGGAACATATGAGATGTTTCAAGGGCTGAAATTGGGATTTCAGGCTCGTGCCCACGTCAAAAGGTATAAGACCTCCGACGATTTTCTTAACCTACAAACTAAGGGAGAAAAAGCTCAATCGTTGAGCTTGTGCTCAGATTGTCTGAGTGCAACAATCACTTGAATCGAGTGGGAGTTGATCTTCCAGATAAGATAGTGATGTTTCCCCAAAGTCATTGCCACCAAGCTGCTAGAGCTTCATGATGAACTATAACATATTAGGGATAGATATGATGATCCTTGAAATATTCGTGATGTTTGACACCGCGAAAGTAGAAATCAAGAAGGAGCATCAATTGTTGATGGTTGGTGAAACCACTAGTTTCAAGAAGGGCAAGGGAACAAAGGGATACTTCATGAAACGGCAATTCAGCTGCTGCTCTAGTGAAGAAACCCAAGGTTGAACCCAAACTCGAGACTAAGTGCTTCTGTAATAAAGGGAACAGCCACTGGAGCAGAATTACCCTAGATACTTGGTAGATAAGAAGGCTGGCAAGGTCGATAGAAGTATATTGGATATACATTGTGTTGATGTGTACTTTATGAAGGAAATATGCCCTAGAGGCAATAATAAAGTTATTATTTATTTCCTTATAATCATGATAAATGTTTATTATTCATGCTAGAATTGTATTTACCGGAAACATAATACATGTGTGAATACATAGACAAACAAAGTGTCACTAGTATGCCTCTACTTGACTAGCTCGTTAATCAAAGATGGTTATTTTTCCTAACCATGAACAATGAGTTGTTATTTGATTAACGAGGTCACATCATTAGTAGAATGATCTGATTGACATGACCCATTCCATTAGCTTAGCACCCGATCGTTTAGTATGTTGCTATTGCTTTCTTCATGACTTATACATGTTCCTATGACTATGAGATTATGCAACTCCCGTTTACCGGAGGAACACTTTGGGTACTACCAAACGTCACAACGTAACTGGGTGATTATAGAGTACTACAGGTGTCTCCAATGGTCGATGTTGGGTTGGCGTATTTCGAGATTAGGATTTGTCACTCCGATTGTCGGAGAGGTATCTCTGGGCCCTCTCGGTAATACACATTACATAAGCCTTGCAAGCATTACAACTAATATGTTAGTTGTGAGATGATGTATTACGGAACGAGTAAAGAGACTTGCCGATAACGAGATTGAACTAGGTATTGGATACCGACGATCGAATCTCGGGCAAGTAACATACCGATGACAAAGGGAACAACGTATGTTGTTATGCGGTCTGACCGATAAAGATCTTCGTAGAATATGTAGGAGCCAATATGGGCATCCAGGTCCCGCTATTGGTTATTGACCAGAGACGTGTCTCGGTCATGTCTACATTGTTCTCGAACCCGTAGGGTCCGCACGCTTAAGGTTACGATGACAGTTATATTATGAGTTTATGCATTTTGATGTACCTAAGGTTGTTCGGAGTCCCGGATGTGATCATGGACATGACGAGGAGTCTCGAAATGGTCGAGACATAAAGATTGATATATTGGAAGCCTATGTTTGGACATCGGAAGTGTTCCGGGTGAAATCGGGATTTTACCGGGTTACCGGGAGGTTACCGGACCCCCCCGGGAGCCATATGGGCCATCATGGGCCTTAGTGGAAAGGAGAAAGGGGCAGCCCAAGGGGGCTGCGTGCCTCCCCCCTTCCCCTAGTCCTATTAGGACTAGGAGAGGTGGCCGGCCACCCCTCTCCCTGTTTCCCCCTTGGGAATCCTAGTTGGAATAGGATTGGGGGGAGTCCTACTCCCGGTAGGAGTAGGACTCCTCCTGCGCCTCTCTCTCTTGGCCGGCGCCCCCTCCCCCCTTGGCTCCTTTATATACTGAGGTAGAGGCACCCCAAAGACACACAAGTTGACACAAGTTGATCCACGTGATCTATTCCTTAGCCGTGTGCGGTGCCCCCTGCCACCATATTCCTCGATAATACTGTAGCGGAGTTTAGGCGAAGCCCTGCTGCTGTAGTTCATCAAGATCGTCACCACGCCGTCGTGCTGACGAAACTCTTCCCCGACACTTTGCTGGATCGGAGTCCGGGGATCGTCATCGAGCTGAACGTGTGCTCGAACTCGGAGGTGCCGTAGTTTCGGTGCTTGATCGGTTGGATCGAGAAGACGTACGACTACTTCCTCTATGTCGTGTCATCGCTTCCGCAGTCAGTCTGCGTTGGGTACGTAGACAATACTCTCCCCTCGTTGCTATGCATCACATGATCTTGCGTGTGCGTAGGAAATTTTTTGAAATTACTACGAAACCCAACAGTGGCATCCGAGCCTAGGTTATTTATGTTGATGTTATATGCACGAGTAGAACACAAGTGAGTTGTGGACGATACAAGTCATACTGCCTACCAGCATGGCATACTTTGGTTCGGCGGTATTGTTGGACGAGACGACCCGGACCAACCTTACGCGTACGCTTACGCGAGACCAGTTCCCTCGACGTGCTTTGCACAGAGATGGCTTGCGGGCGACTGTCTCTCCAACTTTAGTTGAACCAAGTATGGCTACGCCCGGTCCTTGCGAAGGTTAAAACGGAGTCTATTTGACAAACTATCGTTGTGGTTTTGATGCGTAGGTGAGATTGGTTCTTACTTAAGCCCGTAGCAGCCACGTAAAACATGCAACAACAAAGTAGAGGACGTCTAACTTGTTTTTGCAGGGCATGTTGTGATGTGATATGGTCAAGGCATGATGCTAAATTTTATTGTATGAGATGATCATGTTTTGTAACCAAGTTATCAGCAACTGGCAGGAGCCATATGGTTGTCGCTTTATTGTATGCAATGCAATCGCGATGTAATGCTTTACTTTATTACTAAACGGTAGTAATAGTCGTGAAAGCATAAGATTGGCAAGACGACAACGATGCTACGATGGAGATCAAGGTGTCGCGCCGGTGACGATGGTGATCATGACGGTGCTTCGGAGATGGAGATCACAAGCACAAGATGATGATGGCCATATCATATCACTTATATTGATTGCATGTGATGTTTATCTTTTAATGCATCTTATCTTGCTTTGATTGACGGTAGCATTATAAGATGATCTCTCACTAAATTATCAAGAAGTGTTCTCCCTGAGTATGCACCGTTGCGAAAGTTCTTCGTGCTGAGACACCACGTGATGATCGGGTGTGATAGGCTCTACGTTCAAATACAACGGGTGCAAAACAGTTGCGCACGCAGAATACTCAGGTTAAACTTGACGAGCCTAGCATATACAGATATGGCCTCGGAACACGGAGACTGAAAGGTCGAGCGTGAATCATATAGTAGATATGATCAACATAATGATGTTCACCGATGAAACTACTCCATCTCACGTGATGATCGGACATGGTTTAGTTGATTTGGATCACGTGATCACTTAGAGGATTAGAGGGATGTCTATCTAAGTGGGAGTTCTTTAGTAATATGATTAATTGAACTTAAAATGTATCATGAACTTAGTCCCTGAAAGTATCTTGCTTGTTTATGTTGTTTGTAGATAGATGGCTCGTGCTGTTGTTCCGTTGAATTTTAATGCGTTCCTTGAGAAAGCAAAGTTGAAAGATGATGGTAGCAATTACACGGACTGGGTCCGTAACTTGAGGATTATCCTCATTGCTGCACAGAAGAATTACGTCCTGGAAGCACCGCTGGGTGCCAGGCCTGCTGCTGGAGCAACACCAGATGTTATGAACGTCTGGCAGAGCAAAGCTGATGACTACTCGATAGTTCAGTGTGCCATGCTTTACGGCTTAGAATCGGGACTTCAACGACGTTTTGAACGTCATGGAGCATATGAGATGTTCCAGGAGTTGAAGTTAATATTTCAAGCAAATGCCCGAATTGAGAGATATGAAGTCTCCAATAAATTCTATAGCTGCAAGATGGAGGAGAACAGTTCTGTCAGTGAGCATATACTCAAAATGTCTGGGTATAATAATCACTTGATTCAATTGGGAGTTAATCTTCCGGATGATTGCGTTATTGACAGAATTCTCCAATCACTGCCACCAAGCTACAAGAGCTTCGTGATGAACTATAATATGCAAGGGATGAACAAGACTATTCCCGAGCTCTTCGCAATGCTGAAAGCTGCGGAGGTAGAAATCAAAAAGGAGCATCAAGTGTTGATGGTTAACAAAACCACTAGTTTCAAGAAAAAGGGCAAAGGAAAGAAGAAAGGGAACTTCAAGAAGAACAGCAAGCCAGTTGCTGCTCAAGAGAAGAAACCCAAGTCTGGACCTAAGCCTGAAACTGAGTGCTTCTACTGCAAGCAGACTGGTCACTGGAAGCGGAACTGCCCCAAGTATTTGGCGGATAAGAAGGATGGCAAGGTGAACAAAGGTATATGTGATATACATGTTATTGATGTGTACCTTACCAATGCTCGCAGTAGCACCTGGGTATTTGATACTGGTTCTGTTGCTAATATTTGCAACTCGAAACAGGGGCTACGGATTAAGCGAAGATTGGCTAAGGACGAGGTGACGATGCGCGTGGGAAACGGTTCCAAAGTCGATGTGATCGCAGTCGGCACGCTACCTCTACATCTACCTTCGAGATTAATATTAGACCTAAGTAATTGTTATTTGGTGCCAGCGTTGAGCATGAACATTATATCTGGATCTTGTTTAATGCGAGACGGTTATTCATTTAAATCAGAGAATAATGGTTGTTCTATTTTTATGAGTAATATCTTTTATGGTCATGCACCCTTGAAGAGTGGACTATTCTTATTGAATCTCGATAGTAGTAATACACATATTCATAATGTTGAAGCCAAAAGATGCAGAGTTGATAATGAAAGTGCAACTTATTTGTGGCACTGTCGTTTAGGTCATATCGGTATAAAGCGCATGAAGAAACTCCATGCTGATGGACTTTTGGAACCACTTGATTATGAATCACTTGGTACTTGCGAACCGTGCCTCATGGGCAAGATGACTAAAACACCGTTCTCCGGTACTATGGAGAGAGCAACAGATTTGTTGGAAATCATACATACCGATGTATGTGGTCCAATGAATATTGAGGCTCGAGGCGGATATCGTTATTTTCTCACCTTCACAGATGATTTGAGCAGATATGGATATATCTACTTAATGAAGCATAAGTCTGAAACATTTGAAAAGTTCAAAGAATTTCAGAGTGAAGTTGAAAATCATCGTAACAAGAAAATAAAGTTTCTACGATCTGATCGTGGAGGAGAATATTTGAGTTACGAGTTTGGTGTACATTTGAAAAACTGTGGAATAGTTTCACAACTCACGCCACCTGGAACACCACACCGCAATGGTGTGTCCGAACGTCGTAATCGTACTTTACTAGATATGGTGCAATCTATGATGTCTCTTACAGATTTACCGCTATCATTTTGGGGTTGTGCTTTAGAGACGGCCGCATTCACGATAAATGGGGCACCATCAAAATCCGTTGAAACGACGCCTTATGAACTGTGGTTTGGCAAGAAACCAAAGTTGTCGTTTCTTAAAGTTTGGGGCTGCGATGCTTATGTGAAAAAACTTCAACCTGATAAGCTCGAACCCAAATCGGAGAAATGTGTCTTCATAGGATACCCAAAGGAAACTGTTGGGTACACCTTCTATCACAGATCCGAAGGCAAGACATTCGTTGCTAAGAATGGATCATTTCTAGAGAAGGAGTTTCTCTCGAAAGAAGTGAGTGGGAGGAAAGTAGAACTTGACGAGGTAACTGTACCTACTCCCTTACTGGAAAGTAGTTCATCACAGAAAACTATTTCAGTGACACCCACACCAGTTAGTGAGGAAGCCAATGATAATGATCATGAAACTTCAGATCAAGATACTACTGAACCTCGTAGATCAACCAGAGTAAGATCCGCGCCAGAGTGGTACGGTAATCCTGTTCTGGAAGTCATGCTACTAGATCATGATGAACCTACGAACTATGAAGAAGCGATGGTGAGCCCAGATTCCGCAAAGTGGCTTGAAGCCATGAAATCTAAGATGGGATCCATGTATGAGAACAAAGTATGGATTTTGGTTGACTTGCCCGATAATCGGCAAGCAATTGAGAATAAATGGATCTTTAAGAAGAAGACTGACGCTGATGGTAATGTTACTGTCTACAAAGCTCGACTTGTCGCAAAAGGTTTTCGGCAAGTTCAAGAGATTGACTACGATGAGACCTTCTCACCCGTAGCGATGCTTAAGTCCATCCGAATCATGTTAGTGATTGCCGCATTTTATGATTATGAAATTTGGCAGATGGATGTCAAAACTGCATTCCTGAATGGATTTCTGGAAGAAGAGTTGTATATGATGCAACCGGAAGGTTTTGTCGATCCAAAGGGAGCTAACAAAGTGTGCAAGCTCCAGCGATCCATTTATGGACTGGTGCAAGCCTCTCGGAGTTGGAATAAACGTTTTGATAGTATGATCAAAGCATTTGGTTTTATACAGACTTTCGGAGAAGCCTGTATTTACAAGAAAGTGAGTGGGAGCTCTGTAGCATTTCTGATATTATATGTGGATGACATATTACTGATTGGAAATGATATAGAATTTCTGGATAGCATAAAGGGATACTTGAATAAAAGTTTTTCAATGAAAGACCTCGGTGAAGCTGCTTACATATTAGGCATTAAGATCTATAGAGATAGATCAAAACGCTTAACTGGACTTTCACAAAGCACATACCTTGACAAAATTTTGAAGAAGTTCAAAATGGATCAAGCAAAGAAAGGGTTCTTGCCTGTGTTACAAGGTGTGAAATTGAGTAAGACTCAATGCCCGACCACTACAGAAGATAGAGAGAATATGAAAGATGTTCCCTATGCATCAGCCATAGGATCTATCATGTATGCAATGCTGTGTACCAGACCTGATGTATGCCTTGCTATAAGTTTAGCAGGGAGGTACCAAAGTAATCCAGGAGTGGATCACTGGACAGCGGTCAAGAACATCCTGAAATACCTGAAAAGGACTAAGGATATGTTTCTCATATATGGAGGTGACAAAGAGCTCATCGTAAAAGGTTACGTTGATGCAAGCTTTGACACTGATCCGGACGATTCTAAATCGCAAACCGGATACGTGTTTACATTAAACGGTGGAGCTGTCAGTTGGTGCAGTTCTAAACAAAGCGTCGTAGCGGGATCTACATGTGAAGCGGAATACATAGCTGCTTCGGAAGCAGCAAATGAAGGAGTCTGGATGAAGGAGTTCATATCCGATCTAGGTGTCATACCTAGTGCATCAGGTCCAATTAAAATCTTTTGTGACAATACTGGTGCAATTGCCTTGGCAAAGGAATCCAGATTTCACAAAAGGACCAAACACATCAAGAGACGCTTCAACTCCATCTGGGATCTAGTCCAGGTGGGAGACATAGAGATTTGCAAGATACATACGGATCTGAATGTTGCAAACCCGTTGACTAAGCCTCTTCCACGAGCAAAACATGATCAGCACCAAGGCTCCATGGGTGTTAGAATCATTACAGTGTAATCTAGATTATTGACTCTAGTGCAAGTGGGAGACTGAAGGAAATATGCCCTAGAGGCAATAATAAAGTTATTATTTATTTCCTTATAATCATGATAAATGTTTATTATTCATGCTAGAATTGTATTTACCGGAAACATAATACATGTGTGAATACATAGACAAACAAAGTGTCACTAGTATGCCTCTACTTGACTAGCTCGTTAATCAAAGATGGTTATGTTTCCTAACCATGAACAATGAGTTGTTATTTGATTAACGAGGTCACATCATTAGTAGAACGATCTGATTGACATGACCCATTCCATTAGCTTAGCACCCGATCGTTTAGTATGTTGCTATTGCTTTCTTCATGACTTATACATGTTCCTATGACTATGAGATTATGCAACTCCCGTTTACCGGAGGAACACTTTGGGTACTACCAAACGTCACAACGTAACTGGGTGATTATAAAGGAGTACTACAGGTGTCTCCAATGGTCGATGTTGGGTTGGCGTATTTCGAGATTAGGATTTGTCACTCCGATTGTCGGAGAGGTATCTCTGGGCCCTCTCGGTAATACACATTACATAAGCCTTGCAAGCATTACAACTAATATGTTAGTTGTGAGATGATGTATTACGGAACGAGTAAAGAGACTTGCCGATAACGAGATTGAACTAGGTATTGGATACCGACGATCGAATCTCGGGCAAGTAACATACCGATGACAAAGGGAACAACGTATGTTGTTATGCGGTCTGACCGATAAAGATCTTCGTAGAATATGTGGGAGCCAATATGGGCATCCAGGTCCCGCTATTGGTTATTGACCAGAGACGTGTCTCGGTCATGTCTACATTGTTCTCGAACCCGTAGGGTCCGCACGCTTAAGGTTACGATGACAGTTATATTATGAGTTTATGCATTTTGATGTACCTAAGGTTGTTCGGAGTCCCGGATGTGATCATGGACATGACGAGGAGTCTCGAAATGGTCGAGACATAAAGATTGATATATTGGAAGCCTATGTTTGGACATCGGAAGTGTTCCGGGTGAAATCGGGATTTTACCGGGTTACCGGGAGGTTACCGGAACCCCCCGGGAGCCATATGGGCCATCATGGGCCTTAGTGGAAAGGAGAAAGGGGCAGCCCAAGGGGGCTGCACGCCTCCCCCCTTCCCCTAGTCCTATTAGGACTAGGAGAGGTGGCCGGCCACCCCTCTCCCTCTTTCCCCCTTGGGAATCCTAGTTGGAATAGGATTGGGGGGAGTCCTACTCCCGGTAGGAGTAGGACTCCTCCTGCGCCTCTCTCTCTTGGCCGGCGCCCCCTCCCCCCTTGGCTCCTTTATATACTGAGGTAGAGGCACCCCAAAGACACACAAGTTGACACAAGTTGATCCACGTGATCTATTCCTTAGCCGTGTGCGGTGCCCCCTGCCACCATATTCCTCGATAATACTGTAGCGGAGTTTAGGCGAAGCCCTGCTGCTGTAGTTCATCAAGATCGTCACCACGCCGTCGTGCTGACGAAACTCTTCCCCGACACTTTGCTGGATCGTAGTCCGGGGATCGTCATCGAGCTGAACGTGTGCTCGAACTCGGAGGTGCCGTAGTTTCGGTGCTTGATCGGTTGGATCGAGAAGACGTACGACTACTTCCTCTACGTCGTGTCATCGCTTCCGCAGTCGGTCTGCGTTGGGTACGTAGACAATACTCTCCCCTCGTTGCTATGCATCACATGATCTTGCGTGTGCGTAGGAAATTTTTTGAAATTACTACGAAACCCAACACTTTACTAGTACTCCTAGTAGCACCAAGGTATTAGATACCGGTTCGGTTTCTTAGTGTTAGTAACTCGAAATAAAAGCTACGAAATAAATGGAGACTAGCTAAAGGTGAGCTGACGATATGTGTTGGAAGTGTTTCCAATGTTGATATGATCAAGCATCGCACGCTCCCTCTACCATCGAGATTGGTGTTTGCGTTGAGCATAGACATGATTGGATTATGTCTATCGCAATACAGTTATTCATTTAAGGAGAATAACGGTTACTCTGTTTATTTGAATAATACCTTCAATGGTCTTGCACTTAAAATGAATGGTTCATTGAAATCTCAATCGTAGTGATACACATGTTCATGCCAAAAAGATAGTAATGATAGTACCACCTACTTGTGGCACTGCCACGTAAGTCATATCGGTATAAAATGCATGAAGAAGCTCCATGTTGATGGATTTTTGGACTCACTCATTTTTGAAAAGTTTGAGACATGCGAACCATGTCTATTGGTGTATATGCATGAAGAAACTCCATGCAAATGGACCGTTTGAACTCACTTGATTTTGAATCACTTGAGACATGCAAATCATACCACATGGGCAAGATGACTGAAAGCCTCGTTTTAGTAAGACGGAACAAGATAGCAACTCGTTGGAAGTAACACATTTTGATGTGTGCAGTCCAATGAGTGCTGAGGCATGCAGTGAATATCGTTATGTTCTTACTTCATAGATGATTCGAGTAGATGTTGAGAATATTTTCTTGATGAAACACAAGTCTGAATTATTGAATGGTTCAAGTAATTTCAGAGTGAAGTTTAAGATCTTCGTGACAAGAGGATAGAATGTCTATGATATAATCATAGAGATGAATATCCGAGTTACGAGTTTTGGCACACAATTAAGACATTGTGGAAATTGTTTCACAATTAATACCGCCTGGAACACCATAGTGTGATGGTGTGTTCGAACATCATAGTTGCACCCTATTGGATATGGTGCGTACCATGATGTCTCTTATCGAATTACCACTATTGTTCATGGGTTAGGCATTAGAGACATCCGCACTCACTTTAATAGGGTACCACGTAATTTCGTTGAGATGACACCGGTTTAGAGAAACCTATGCTGTCATTTCTTAAAGGTTTGGGGCTGCGACGCTTATGTGAAAAAGTTTCAGGTTGATAAGCTTGAACCCAAAGCGGATAAAATGCATCTTCATAGGACACCCAAAACAGTTGGGTATACCTCCTAATTCAGATCCGAAAGCAATATGGATTGTTTCTTGAATCGGGTCCTTTCTCGAGGAAAGGTTTCTCTCGAAAAGTTGAGTGGGAGGATGGTGGAGACTTGATGTGGTTATTGAACCGTCACTTCAACCAGTGTGTATCAGGGCACAGGAAGTTGTTCATGTGGCACCTACACCAATTGAAGTAGAAGCTTATGATAGTGATCATGAAGTTTCGGATCAAGTCACTGCCGTACCTCGTAGGGTGACAAGGATGCGTACTACTTCAGAGTGGTACGGTGATCCTGTCTTGAAGGTCATGTTGCTAGACAACAATGAACCTATGAGCTATGGGGAAGCGATGGTGGGCCCAAATTCCGACAAATGGTTAAGAAACCATGAAATCCGAGATAGGATCCATGTATCAGAACAAAGCATGGACTTTGGCGGACTTGCCCAATGATCGGCAAGCCATTTGATAAATGGATCTTTTAAGAAGAAGACGGACGTGGATGGTAATGTCACCATCTATGAAGCTCGACTTGTGGCGAAGAGTTTTTCACAAGTTCAAGGAGTTGACTACGATGAGTTTTTCTCATCCGTAGCAATGCTTAAGTCCGTCGGAATCATGTTAGCATAAGCAGCATTTATGAAATCTGGCAGATGGATGTCAAAACGAGTTTCCTTACCAACTTTCGTAAGGAAAGGTTGTATGTGATACAATCAGAAAGGTTTTGTCGATCCTAAGGATGCTGAAAGGTATGCTAGCTCCAGCAATCCTTCTAAGGACTGGAGCAAGCATCTCGGAGTTGGAATGTGCGCTTTGATGAAATGATCAAAGATTTTGGGTTTATACAAAGTTCATGAGAAACTTGTATTTCCAAAGAAGTGAGTGGGAGCATTATAGAATTTCTGATGAATATATGTTGTCGACATATCATAGATCAGAGATGACGTAGATTTTCTAGAAAGCATATAGGGTTATTTGAAAGGTGTTTTTCAATAGAAAACCTGGATTAAGCTACTTGAACATTGAGCATCAAGATCTATAAGGATAGATCAAAATGCTTAATAATACTTTCAAATGAGCATATACCTTAACATGATCTTGAAGGTGTTCAAGATGGATCAGTCAAAGAAGAAGTTCTTGCATGAGTTGTAAGGTACGAAGTTAAGACTTAAAGCTCGACCTCGGCAGAAAAGAGAGAAAGGACGAAGGTCGTCCCCTATGCTTTAGACGTAGGCTCTACAGTATGCTATGCTGTGTACCGCACCTGAAGTGTGCCTTGCCATGAGTCAGTCAAGGGGTACAAGAGTGATCCAAGAATAGATCACAGTACAGCGGTCAAAGTAATCCTTAGTAACTAGTGGACTAAGGAATTTTCTCGGTTATGGAGGTGATAAAGAGTTCGACGTAAAGAGTTACGACGATGCAAGCTTAACACCTATCCGGATAGCTCTGAGTAGAGATACCGGATACATATAATGGAGAAATAATTTAGAATAGCTCCAATTAGAACAATTATTTGGAATAGCTCCAAATAGAGCGTGGTAGCTGCATCTAGGAGATGACATAAAGATTTGTAAAGCACACACGGATCTGAAAGGTTCAGACCCGTTGACTACAACCTCTCTCACAAGCAACATGATCAAACCCAGAACTCATTGGGTGTTAATCACATAGTGATGTGAACTAGATTATTGACTCTAGTAAACTCTTTGGATGTTGGTTACATGGCGATGTGACCTGTGAGTGTTAATCACATGGCGATGTGAACTAGATTATTGACTCTAGTGCAAGTGGGAGACTGTTGGAAATATGCCCTAGAGGCAATAATAAATTGGTTATTATTATATTTCCTTGTTCATGATAATCGTTTATTGTCCATGCTATAATTGTATTGATAGGAAACTCAGATACATGTGTGGATATATAGACAACACCATGTCCCTAGTAAGCCTCTAGTTGACTAGCTCGTTGATCAATAGATGGTTACGGTTTCCTGACCATGGACATTGGATGTCGTTGATAACGGGATCACGTCATTAGGAGAATGATGTGATGGACAAGACCCAATCCTAAGCCTAGCACAAAGATCGTGTAGTTCGTATGCTAAAGCTTTTCTAATGTCAAGTATCTTTTCCTTAGACCATGAGATTGTGCAACTCCCGGATACCGTAGGAACGCTTTGGGTGTACCAAATGTCACAACGTAATTGGGTGGCTATAAAGGTGCACTACAGGTATCTCCGAAAGTGTCTGTTGGGTTGGCACAAATCGAGACTGGGATTTGTCACTCCGTGTGACGGAGAGGTATCTCTGGGCCCACTCGGTAGGACATCATCATAATGTGCACAATGTGACCAAGGGGTTGATCACGGGATGATGTGTTATGGAACGAGTAAAGAGACTTGCCGGTAACGAGATTGAACAAGGTATCGGTATACCGACGATCGAATCTCGGGCAAGTACAATACCACTAGACAAAGGGAATTGTATACGGGATCGATTGAGTCCTTGACATCGTGGTTCATCCAATGAGATCATCGTGGAACATGTGGGAGCCAACATGGGTATCCAGATCCCGCTGTTGGTTATTGACCGGAGAACGTCTCGGTCATGTCTGCATGTCTCCCGAACCCGTACGGTCTACACACTTAAGGTTCGATGACGCTAGGGTTATAAAGGAAGCTTGTATGTGGTTTCCGAATGTTGTTCGGAGTCTCGGATGAGATCCCAGACATCACGAGGAGTTCTGGAATGGTCCGGAGGTAAAGATTTATATATGGGAAGTCCTGTTTTGGTTACCGGAAAAGTTTCGGGCGATATCGGTAATGTACCGGGACCACCGGGAGGGTCCCGGGGGTCCACCAAGTGGGGCCACCTGCCCCAGAAGGCTGCGTGGGCCAAGTGTGGGAGGGGACCAGCCCCTAGGTGGGCTGGTGCGCCCCCCACAAGGGGCCCAAGGCGCAAGGGAGAGTGGGAGGGGGCAAACCCTAGGGCAGATGGGCCCTAAGGCCCACCCCAGGCGCGCCTCCCCTCTCTCCCCCTCTTGGCCGCCTCCCCAAGCCCCATCTAGGGCTGGCCGCACCCCTTGGGGGGGGGAAACCCTAGATGGGGGCGCTCCCTCTCCCTCCCCTATATATATTTGAGTTTTGGGGCTGCTATAGACATGAGAACCTCTCCCTCTTGGTGCAGCCCTACCTCTCTTCCTACTCCTCCTCTCCCGCGGTGCTTGGCGAAGCCCTGCAGGATTGCCACGCTCCTCCATCACCACCACGCCGTTGTGCTGCTGCTGGATGGAGTCTTCCTCAACCTCTCCCTCTCTCCTTGTTGGATCAAGGCGTGGGAGACGTCACCGGGCTGTACGTGTGTTGAACGCGGAGGTGCCGTCCGTTCGGCACTAGGATCTCCGGTGATTTGGATCACGACGAGTACGACTCCTTCAACCCCGTTCTCTTGAACACTTCTGCTTAGCGATCTACAAGGGTATGTAGATGCACTCTTTTCCCCTCGTTGCTAGTTTCTCCATAGATAGATCTTGGTGACACGTAGGAAAATTTTGAATTTCTGCTACGTTCCCCAACAGAGTGGTGCTAATATCATTGACTCTAAATGGGTATTCAAAGTTAAGCGACATGCTGACGGTTCTATTGAACGGTATAAGGCTCGGCTTGTTGCTCGTGGGTTCAAACAACGTCAAGGTCTTGATTATGATGATACTTTCAGTCCCGTGATCAAGCCTACGACTATTCGTTTGCTCTTGCCTCTTGCTGTTACTCGTGGATGGTCTCTTCGGCAGCTTGATGTTCAAAATGCTTTTCTTCACGGTGTTCTTGATGAAGAGGTCTATATGCGTCAGCCGCCTGGTTTTGTTGATTCTGCTGGTCCGCAGCATTTGTGTCGCTTGGTCAAGGCTCTTTATGGTCTTAAACAGGCGCCTCGTGCCTGGCATGCGCGTCTTGGTTCTGCTCTTCGCGCACATGGATTTGTTCCTTCGACAGCTGACACGTCCTTGTTCATGCTACAGCCCTACGGTCACTATGTACCTGTTGGTGTATGTTGATGACATCATCTTGATCAGCTCGTCGGCCTCTGCTGCGGATCGTCTTGTTTCTGCTTTGAGTGGTGATTTTGCTATTACAGATCTTGGCCGGCTTCATTATTTCCTTGGCTTGGAGGTCTCTCATTCTGATGTCGGTCTGACTCTCACTCAGCAGAAGTATTCTCTGGATTTGCTTCGTCGTGCTGGTATGCTTCAGTGTAAGCCTGCTACTACTCCCATGACAGCTTCTGATCGTCTCTCTGCCCTTGATGGTACTCTTCTTTCTTCGGATGAAGCTACCACATATCACAGTATTGTTGGTGGTTTACAATATTTGACGATCACTCGTCCTGATATTTCCTATGCGGTTAACAGTGTGTGCCAGTTTCTTCATGCTCCTCGGGATACTCACTGGACTGCTGTCAAACGCATTCCGCGCTATGTTCGTTTCACTACTGCTATGGGTTTGCATCTTCGGTCTGCTTCTTCTGGTAGCCTCTCGGCTTTTTCTGATGCTGATTGGGCTGGAAGCCCGGACGACAGGCGATCTACAGGGGGATATGCAGTGTTCTATGGTCCTAATTTGATTGCTTGGAGTGCTCGTAAACAAGCTACAGTATCGCGTAGTAGTATTGAAGCTGAATACAAAGCAGTTGTCAATGCCACTGCTGAAGTGATTTGGGTTCAGTCCTTGCTTCGAGAGTTGAGAGTGCCTCAGATTCATCCTCCTATTCTTTGGTGTGACAACATCGGTGCTACATACCTTTCTTCAAATCCGGTATTTCATGCCCGAACGAGACACATCGAAGTTGACTATCATTTTGTCAGAGAACGAGTTTCACAGAAGTTACTTCAGATCAAGTTCATTCCTTCGAAATATCAACTTGCTGATATCTTCACGAAGCCATTGCCATTGCCTCAGTTTGAGGGTTGTCATCGCAATCTTAATCTTCTGAACTCTTCAGATCCCAGTTAAGATTGAGGGAGTGTGTTAGACTTGTAGTTATACGTAAATACGTATTGTAACTTGTATACAACTGTACTTGTATCCAGAGAGGTTTCTCTCCATATATATATTGTCGTGGCCGACCCTTGTGGTGTCGAAGCCCACAATACCCCAAAATCTCTTGCGTAACACGACGACACGGGATGCAACGGCTCAGCAGCGTGGGACGCGCGGGCGGCAGCGGTGCGGGACGCACGGGCGAAAGCGGTGGTGGGGTGCGGCGACAGCGGCGCGTGGAGGCGCGGCGGCGGCGGTGGCGGCTACCCTAGGGTTAGACCGAAAAAGATGATACTATATAGACAGATAATTTGCAATGCGATATATTGATCGGGGTGCTGGTGCACGCATATATAAGACAAGGGAAGGGCTCTACCTCAACTATACAAGACTAGGATGTGGGCCACAACTCCAATACACATGCAATACAAAATATATACTCAACAAAGGCTATCTGCGCCCCTTCATCAACTGGATAGGTGTAGCGACAGTTTGTTGCTTAGACGGCGAAAATTCGATATGGGTCATACTATCATATGGTACTATTATCCCAGCGATAGGTTTCCATCGAGATCCACGCCTATGCATGTGTAAGCTCACGTATTCAGAGCGTTCAGCTATTTGTGTACAGTGGTCATGCGGCTTGTCATAACTCATTTACGAGGCCCAGCGACATCGGTCCAGTACGGTCCTATTTACAACCAATCAACCAGGGCCGGTGTGCTGATTTCTGGTTCTTTATGTAGCCCCGCTCAGCTCAACAGCCCGCCCGTGCATGTTCGAATTTTGAACATCTGAAAACGAGATGCCGCGTGGTGTGTTGTGGACTTGGTTTGCACATTCATGAATGATAGCCTTGTGGCATTCAGGCGGCTTAAAAAATAAGCTGCCTCTTTCTAGCTTAAAAAATAAATCGCTCCTAAAACTCGTTGAGACTTCTACACTAGTTATTCCATAACTAGTTCAGAAGACCCAATGAATCAGGGAGGCAGCTTATGAAAAAATCTCGGAAGGTGGTGGCTTATTTTTTAAGCCGCCGAAAGAACTGGCCCTCATACAGCCGCGTGGCAGTCATAAGTCATAACGCTATTCTAGGTTGTTGGTTCTGCATGCAAGCAATTCAACATGGTTATGAAAGATGGTTTTTATTAATTTTCCCATGACACAACATGTCCACATGCTGGTTTTTAAGAACAACTCCAACGTGCCAACCTAAAAGGATACCAATTTTGTTCGCTTTTTGTTTGTTTGGGTGTCCGTCCGCCCGTCCGTGTCCGCTTTTTTGTTTGGGTTGGCCGGTGCGCTCAGCAGTAGGTCGACGCAATTTGTGTGTGTCAACGTCGGCATTCAGTTGAATACCTAGTGGGTGACCCGCGCCGCCTCGTCCCATAGCTTGCCCCGCCCCCGTGCTCAGGAGCTCACCTCTGCACCGCTGCCCCGCCCCTCAGCTCCCGCTCACGTCCTGTCGTCTCCCGCCACCTCGACCCATAGCTCGCCCCCGCCCTCGTGCTTGGGAGCTCGCCTCTGCGCCGCCGCCCCGCCCCGCAGCTCCCGCTCACGTCCTGCCGTCTCCCGCCGCTCGCCCCGTGCCTGCTCGCCATGCCCACCCTGCACCCATCCCGTAGCTTGCCGCTGCCCGCCCCGCTCCCGTCGCAAAGCTCGTTGCCTCGCTCGTCGTCCCATAGCTCACCCCGTGCCGCCCCGCAGCTGCGCCCGCCGTGCTGGTCCCATTCTGCTGCGTGCATGCATGCCCCCCGTGCTGGTCTCCCCCGCCTCTGCAGCGGTGGCGCCCCCTCCCCCCGGTCATGATGCAGCCACTACCGCAGCCCCAACCCGCCCACTGCAGCAGCAGCTCGGCAGCCGCCGAGCGGCGGGCGCACCTGGCGGGTGTCAGCGTCGACGTCGGCGGCGGCCCCTCCTCGCCGCCTGACGTGGTGAAGTTGAACGAGATCGTCGGCGGCGGCATCTCGCGGGTCCTCTACAAGTGGGTCAACTACGACCATGGGTGGGGGCCGTGCTGGTTCGCATGAAGAGGGGGTGGGATGTGTGGTGGGCCCCTCTTGTTTGGATGACAGATGGGCCAGCAATTGCATGCAACGGGCGGAGGCAGACACGAAGGACACAGAAAATGCCCGCTTTGCCGACCCAAATATCATCCAAATTTGAGACGAAAATGGGTCTGAGCGGACACAAAATAGACGCAAAATGGGAATTGGTTGCTGCGTTCGGTGATGGGGTTATGTACCTAGGGTAGGGTCATGGACCTGATCTAAGTACCTTACCCAAGGACACCCTTAGAAGAAGTCGCCTTCCAGTCGACCAACAAGGGACACACTCGACTGACTTGAAGGACTCGACCACGAAGACTCACTCGACCACCAGAAGGTCAAGAGGCACTCTGCACTGCAACGGCCTGTAATCAAGTAGACTTTATGATAGTAAAGGCACTTTATGTGGGGCGTTACCAGTAACGCCCCAGACTTAACTCACCTTAAACCCTCTCCTACGTGGGCTGGCTGGGGTCCTGGCGCACTCTATATAAGCCACCCCCTCCACAGGTAGAAGGGTTCGGCACCTTGTAACTCATATACTCATAATCCACTCGACCGCCTCCGGGCTCCGAGACGTAGGGCTGTTACTTCTTCCGAGAAGGGCCTGAACTCGTACATCCCTTGTGTTTACAACCTCTCCATAGCTAGGACCTTGCCTCTCCATACCTACCCCCCACTCTACTGTCAGGCTTAGAACCACGACAGTTGGCGCCCACCGTGGGGCAGGTGTTTTAGCGATTTTTGTGGAGAAGTTGCGATTCTTCTGAGTACTTTCATCATGGTGTCTGCTGGAGTTTTGGTCGGGGGTCAAGAGATCCGTCTCGTCACTCTCACCTTCATCGCCGACGACTCCGCGTGGCTCCATGAGGCTCCACTCGACGTTGATGCACTCCCCGTCCGCGGTGCGACGCATTTTCGCGCATGTGTCCGCGGCGTTCTGCTGCGGCAACCGTCGACCCAGTATCGGTCGGCTCCTCCATCGTCCACCCTCCCGGTCTCCCGCCAGCGCAAGCGCTCGGGCCGGTCGAGGCTTCAACGATGGGTGAGGCACGCGGTGGCTCGCCAATCGGCCACCACCCAAGTTGCGGCAATCGAGCCCGACGAATCTCTCTACGGCTTGTTCGATCTGTCGACTGGCTCCGTAGAGACTGCATCCGAGTGCGGTAGCAGTGATCCAGCGGCGGAAATCTTGATGGTCGACGGGCCCCGCAGTCCCCCTGGCTTCGCCCGTGATGATGGAGCAGGTGACGGAGGCGACCCCGCACGACGCCACGAAGAGTACCAGCCCGAGCCACTCGACTCTCTGCAAAGAGAGGAACTTCGCCGCAGGAATGTGGATGCCCTGCGTATTCCCATCGCAGGAGAAACCCCCGAGGCTCGTGCCTTGGAGGAGGCGCGTCTGGCCAATTTGGCCGAACGCACTCGACTGGAGAATCTTCAGCGAGCACTCGACGAGCGCGCGCGGCAACGAGTTCCCGACACCAGTCGACGTCAACTCTTCCCGCCGACTCAGGTATATCGAACCCCAATCCAGAATTTAGCAGCTGCGACCCGTATAGCAGAATCCATCCAGCCTTCGCAGTCGAAAGCTGGCAGAGGTTTGCTGCAGATCAGGGATCTGCTCCGAGCAGCAGGAGATCAGAATTCAGCCGTGTCTCAGTCGCGCAACAGAATTCACAGTCGATCCGTCACTGCGAATACGGTTCAGTCAGCTCACAGCCCCAGATCACCTCCGCGGCGTGAAGGGCGCGAGAATCGGCGAGATCAATATGGCGACCGACTCGACCGAGATGATAGGCGTCGAGTGCCCAATTCCCCTCCGAGGGGTGGGTCTTACGCTCCTTGGCAGCAAGATGACAGGCGTCAGTACAGTACAGGGCGAAGGGTTCCAGTCGACCCCAGAGAGCCAGGCTTCGACGCGCGATCCACTATCGTGCAAGGTTTGGTCGACCGGAACAGAGCCCACCGAGGCGGACTCGACAGAGATGTACCCACAAGCAGTCGAGTGCATGTTTCTGGTCCTGAATGTTTCAGCAGAGCTATCAGAGCCGCAGTTATCCCTCCCAATTTCAGGTTGGCAACAGGAGTTAGCAAGTTCACTGGTGAGTCTAAGCCTGAAACTTGGCTTGAGGACTACCGAGTGGCAGTTCAGATTGGTGGTGGGAGCGACGAGGTGGCCATGAAGCATTTACCCCTCATGCTGGAAGGTTCTGCCAGGGCATGGTTGACTCAATTACCTCCTAGCAGCATTTACACTTGGGAGGATCTGTCCCGAGTGTTCATCAGAATGTTTGAAGGAACTTGCAAGCGACCAGCTGGATTGACAGAGTTGCAAGTCTGCGTGCAGAAGGCTAATGAGACTCTCAGAGAGTATATTCAGAGGTGGATCACTTTGCACCACACTGTGGAGAATGTGTCTGATCATCAGGCAGTCTGCGCCTTCAAAGATGGCGTCAAGAACAGAGAACTGAGTTTGAAGTTTGGTCGAACCGGTGACATGACCTTGAGTCGGATGATGGAGATTGCTACCAAGTACGCCAACGGCGAAGAAGAAGACCGACTCCGAAGCGGCAAGCACAAGCCAAGTCAGTCGGAAAAAGGAAACACCAGTCGGAAACAGAATCAGAAGGCTGAACCGGCAGCTCCTGGAGAGGCTCTGGCCGTGACTCAGGGAAAGTTTAAGGGGAAACCAAAAGGATCCTGGAACCCCAAGAAGGTAAAGTATAAAGAGGGGAACGACGTAATGGATATGCCATGTCACATCCATACGAAGAAAGACGAAGAGGGGAATATCATCTACCCAAAGCACACCACTCGCCAATGTCGACTCCTGATCCAGCAGTTTCAGGGAAAATAGTCTAAGGACAAGGAGAAGGAGTCGGACAAGGCCGAAGACAAGGAGGACAGTGAGGAAGGATATCCGCATATCAACTCCACTCTGATGATCTTTGCAGATGTGGAAAGCAGGAGTCGACTGAAAGTGATTAACCGAGAGGTGAACATGGTTGCCCCAGCAAAAGCAAATTATCTGAAATGGTCTCAAACACCCATCACATTCGACCAATCTGATCACCCGACTCATATTGCCACCCCTGGGAGGCAAGCTTTGGTGGTCGATCCAGTTGTCGAAGGCACTCGACTGACAAAGGTACTGATGGATGGTGGAAGCGGACTGAATTTGTTGTATGCAGACACACTGAAAGGAATGGGCATTCCGATGTCCCGACTGAGCACTAGTAACATGAGCTTTCATGTAGTTATACCAGGGAAGAAAGCCGAGTCACTCGGCCAAATAGCTTTGGACGTGGTGTTTGGTGATTCGAAACATTTTCGCAAAGAAAAGTTGACGTTTGAGGTCGTGGATTTTCAGAGTGCATATCATGCCATTTTGGGGAGACCAGCTTACGCACGGTTCATGGCTCGACCATGTTACGTATACCTCAAATTGAAGATGCCCGGCCCCAAAGGAGTGATCACTGTCACCGGTGATAGGAAAAAGGCAGAAGAGTGCTTTCAGAAGGGCTCCAAGATTGCCGATTCCCAGGTGACAGCGGTCGAGTTCGAGGAATACAAGCAAAACGCAGGTCCGAGTGACTTGCTGCGATCAAAGAAACCCGCCACAGAGTCTGCATTCCAGTCGTCCGGTGAGACGAAGCCTGTTCACATTCACCCGACCGACCCCGATGCAGCTCCGACCCGCATCTCCACAACACTCGACCCAAAATAGGAAGAAGCGCTCATCCAGTTCCTCCGTGAGAACTGGGACATTTTTGCATGGAAGCCCGCTGACATGCCAGGTGTTCCCAGGGGACTGGCTGAGCATCGCCTAAGAGTCGACTCATCGGCAAAACCAGTCAAAGAGCATCTTCGGCGGTCCGCCGTCCAGAAGAGAAAAGCCATTGGTGAAGAAGTGGCTCGACTGTTGGCGGCAGGATTTATCCGAGAGATATACCACTCCGAGTGGCTCGCTAATGTCGTCATGGTTCCTAAGAAGGACAAGTCGCTCCGAATGTGCATTGATTTCAAGCACATCAACCGGGCCTGCCCGAAAGATCATTTTCCTCTCCCTCGCATAGATCAAATTGTTGACTCGACCGCGGGATGCGAGAGGCTATCTTTTTTAGATGCCTACTCCGGGTACCACCAGATCCGTCTGTACGGACCCGACGAGATAAAAACAGCTTTCATCACTCCATTCGGGTGCTTCTGCTATATCACCATGCCATTCGGCCTCAAGAATGCCGGAGCCACATTTATGCGAATGATTCAGAAGTGTCTACTCACTCAAATCAGTCAGAATGTGGAAGCATATATGGATGATATCATTGTCAAATCACGAAAAGGTTCCGACCTTCTCGCTGATCTCGTCAAAACATTTGCCAACCTCAGAAGATATGATATCAAGCTCAATCCATCAAAGTGCACATTTGGAGTTCCTGGTGGCAAGTTACTCGGTTTTCTCGTTTCCGAACGGGGAATTGACGCTAACCCAGAGAAGATTGGCACTATTCTCTGAATGAAACGCCCTGTGCGAGTGCACGATGTCCAGAAGCTTACTGGATGCTTAGCCGCATTAAGTCGATTCATCTCACGACTCGGTGAAAAGGCATTGCCTCTTTACCGACTGATGAAGAAGACAGACAAGTTCGAGTGGACTCCAGAAGCTGATGCAGCGTTTGCCGAGCTAAAAGCTCTGCTCTCCACCCAGCCGGTGCTTGCTGCTCCAATCAGCAAAGAGCCTCTGTTGCTCTATATCGCAGCCACAGGACAAGTCGTCAGTACTGTGCTTACGGTCGAGCGGGAAGAAGAAGGAAAAGCTCTCAAAGTTCAGCGCCCAGTGTATTATTTGTCTGAAGTCTTGACTCCATCCAAGCAGAGATATCCTCATTATCAGAAGCTTGTGTATGGAATATACATGACCACAAAGAAGGTTGCTCATTATTTTTCTGATCATTCCATCACAGTCATCAGCGACGCTCCACTATCAGAGATTTTGCACAACAGAGATGCAACTGGTCGAGTGGCCAAATGGGCGATTGAACTTCTTCCCCTTGATATCAAGTTTGAGGCAAAGAAAGCCATTAAGTCCCAGGCAATAGCAGATTTCCTCGCCGAGTGGATTGAACAACAGCAGCCGACTGAAGTTCACTCGGAGCATTGGACCATGTTCTTTGATGGCTCTAAGATGTTGAATGGTTCCGGTGCTGGGGTTGTCCTGGTTTCCCCTAGAGGAGATAAGCTCAGATATGTGCTCCAGATTCACTTTGACTCCTCCAACAATGAGGCAGAATATGAGGCCCTCTTATATGGGTTGCGCATGGCCATTTCACTCGGCGTCCGTCGCCTGATGGTCTATGGCGACTCGGATTTAGTGGTCAACCAGGTGATGAAAGAGTGGGACGTGAGAAGCCCAGCCATGACTGGATACTGCAGTGCAGTGAGGAAGCTGGAAAAGAAGTTCGAGGGGTTGGAGCTCCATCATATACCCCGACTGAAAAATCAAGCAGCTGATGATCTAGCAAAGATAGGTTCCAAGAGAGAAGCCATTCCGAGTGGTGTGTTCTTGGAGCATATACACACTCCGTCAGTCAAAGAAGATCCTTTCACCGAAGAAACTCCACAGCCCAAGAGTGCCACAGATCCGACTGAAGTTGAAGTCCCAGCGGTGGTCGACTTGATCATGGAGGTTTTGGTGGTCATTCCCGACTGGATAGTTCCGTATGTCGCATATATCTTGAGAAAAGAGCTTCCGGAGGATGAGGAAGAGGCTCGACAGATCGTCCGTCGGTCTAAGGCCTTTACCGTAATCAAAGGACAATTGTACAGAGAAAGCGCGACTGGAGTTGGTCAGAAGTGCATAACACCAGAAGAAGGTCGACTCATCCTCAATGATATTCACTCGGGGACCTGTGGTCATCACGCGTCCTCTCGGACCATCGTGGCCAAAGCATACCGAGCCGGATTTTACTGGCCAAAGGCGAATGAGATGGCAAAAGAGATAGTGGATAAGTGCGAGGGATGTCAGTTCTACTCGAATATGTCGCACAAGCCTGCGTCGGCTCTGAAGACCATCCCACTCGTCTGGCCTTTCGTAGTATGGGGATTGGACATGATCGGTCCTTTGAGAACAGGGCGAAGTGGCTTCACGCATGTACTGGTGGCAGTCGACAAGTTCACCAAGTGGATCGAGGCTAAACCAATCAAGAACCTTGACACCGGTACTGTTGTTAGCTTCATCAGGGAACTAATATTCAGATATGGAGTCCCGCACAGCATCATTACGGATAATGGGTCGAACTTTGACTCGGAGGAATTCAGAGATTTCTGCAACTCCCAAGGCACACGGGTCGACTACGCTTCAGTCGCCCATCCGCAGTCGAATGGACAAGCGGAGCGAGCTAATGGACTGATTCTTAAGGGATTGAAGCCTCGACTGATGCGTGATCTCAAACACGCAGCTGGAGCTTGGGTCGACGAACTTCCCTCAGTACTTTGGGGACTGCGGACCACACCTAATCGGTCGACCGGAAGAACCCCATTCTTCTTGGTCTATGGAGCTGAAGCAGTCTTGCCGAGTGATCTTCTCCACAATGCTCCTCGAGTTGAAATCTACAACGAAGCAGAAGCTGAACAAGCACGGCAGGACGCAGTCGACCTTTTAGAAGAAGAAAGGGAGATGGCTCTGATCCGGTCGACCATCTACCAACAAGATTTGCGTCGTTTCCACGCCAGAAATGTGAGAGGTCGAGCCTTCCATGAAGGGGATTTGGTTCTCCGAGTGGATCAGCACAAACCACACAAGCTTGCTCCTTCTTGGGAAGGCCCCTTCATCGTCACCAAGGTTCTCCACAACGGGGCGTACCGTCTTTACAACGTCGAGCATAATATCGACGAGCCCCGAGCTTGGAACGCGGAGCTACTCCGCCCATTTTATACTTAAGTTTTATCACTCGGAGGAGTTGCAATAAAGTACTTCTGTAGTTCATGGACCTCAAAATAATAGTGTCATAGTTCCTCCATAATTTCTGTCACTTTTTATTTTTGTCCAATAAAATTCCCCCTCAGTGGGTGACTTAGCCGCGAATCCGTTTCGCCTAAGTTTGTAAAAATCCTACCGAGTGGTGAGCCAGACTCCGACTCGGAGGCTTAGCCGTGAATCCGTTTCGCCTAAGTTTGTAAAAATCCTACCGAGTGGTGAGCCAGACTCCCACTCGGAGGCTTAGCTGCGAATCCGTTTCGCCTAAGTTATCAAAATCCTACCGAGTGAAGAGCAACCCTCTCACTCGGGGGCTTAGCTGCAGTCCAAGCACTCGCCTAAGTTATCAAAATCCTACCGAGTGAAGAGCAACCCTCTCACTCGGGGGCTTAGCTGCAGTCCAAGCACTTGCCTAAGTTATAAAAATCCTACCGAGTGAAGAGCAACCCTCTCGCTCGGGGGCTTAGCTGCAGCCCTGTGCTCGCCTAAGTTACAAAAATCCTACCGAGTGAAGAGCAACCCTCTCACTC
>NC_057795.1:29008138-29008453 GCF_018294505.1 Triticum aestivum | reverse complement strand
CACTCGGGGGCTTAGCTGCAGCCCTGTGCTCGCCTAAGTTACAAAAATCCTACCGAGTGAAGAGCAACCCTCTCACTCGGGGGCTTAGCTGCAGTCCAAGCACTCGCCTAAGTTATAAAAATCCTACCGAGTGAAGAGCAACCCTCTCACTCGGGGGCTTAGCTGCAGCCCTGTGCTCGCCTAAGTTACAAAAATCCTACCGAGTGAAGAGCAACCCTCTCACTCGGGGGCTTAGCTGCAGTCCAAGCACTCGCCTAAGTTATAAAAATCCTACCGAGTGAAGGGCAACCCTCTCACTCGGGGGCTTAGCTGCAG
>NC_057795.1:28997565-29007543 GCF_018294505.1 Triticum aestivum | reverse complement strand
CACTCACCTAAGTTATCAAAATCCTACCGAGTGGTAAGCCAGACTTTCACTCGGAGGCTTAGCTGCAGTCCAAGCACTCGCCTAAGTTATAAAAATCCTACCGAGTGAAGAGCAACCCTCTCACTCGGGGGCTTAGCTGCAGTCCAAGCACTCGCCTAAGTTATCAAAATCCTACCGAGTGGTAAGCCAGACTTTCACTCGGAGGCTTAGCTGCAGCCCTATGCTCGCCTAAGTTATAAAAATCCTGCCGAGTGAAGAGTAAACCTCTCACTCGGGGGCTTAGCTGCAGCCCAGTGCTCGCCTAAGTGGACTAAAGAATAAGTCGATTGCAGTAAGGGCGCCTTGCTTTGAACCTGCAAAAGACATTTTTGAGCCAAAGGCAATCATATTCAAGCACCAAATTCAAGTTTGAACCGATATCTAAAGGAACCGAAAGTGCTCAGGCGTTAAGCCTGTTAAGGTTTATCGGTTACAATTCCACTCGGCATACCGAGGCAAATTCAAAGCGTCGAGCCAGAAGAAGTTTTTTACCCCTCCTGTGGAGGGCTGGAAGGTGCAACGAATTCATCAAGGTCAATTCCGTCGGCGATCCGAGTGGCAGCTGCAAGGAAAGTTTCCATAAAGGACCTGAAGTCGTGCTTCTTGGTATTGGCCACCCGAAGGGCCGCCAGCTTCTCTTCTCGCGCATCTTTACAGTGGACTCGGGCCAGACACAGAGCAACATCTGCACCACACCGAGCCGAGGACTTCTTCCATTCCTGCACTCGACCAGGGATCGTGTTCAAACGGGCCATCAGCGACTCAAGGTCATTCTGAAGTGTCTCCTCAGGCCAGAGCGTCGAGTCGATGCGAGATGTGGCGGCCTTCAGCCTTACGAGATAGTCCACGACAGCTGCAACACGGGACTCCAGTTGGAAAACTTCCATGGCAACTTCGTCGTTCACCGGAGAATTGACGGGATCGAGGTTTGGCTCCAGCCGGCTAGTTTCTTCTTCAAAGTTTTGACAAAATTCTGCAAGGATGATCACTAAGTCAAGGGGATGGTCGAATAAAAAAACCACAATTGGAGATGTTTGCCAAGCATAGAGGTTTACCTTCAAGCATAAGAAACAGCTTCTTGGCAAGACTACTCAGGAAGGCCTCCAGATCAGTTTTCTTCCCAGTCAATTTGCTGACTTGGTCGGTCAGGGCAGCTTTATCAGTTTTTAGTTGACTGATCTCCTTGTTGGCGATCCCAAGAGCAGCTTTCAGATTGGTATTGTCTTGTTCAAGCTTGGTGACTGAAGCTAACTTCTCGTCAGCAAGCTTGATCTTCTCAGCTAGTTCGAGGTCTCTCTTCTGTTGAGCCTCCCTTACCTTACCTGCAAGGTAGAGCAAGGTCAGATTTTGAAACAAGCAAGGGGAAAAGCAGTCGTCAAGGTCTCACCAAACATACCTTCAGTCTCCTCCTTTGCCTTCGTCAGCTTCTCTTGAACCAGCTTCAAGCTCAGCTCGAGTTGAGTGTGCTTGTTTTCCAGCTCAGAGTAGCGAGCCACAAGATCACAGGAGTTCTGCGAAGAACCAATCGACTAAATGTCAAATATAATTCACTTCCGAGTGAAAAAGGAAAAAACACACGTTTCTAAGACTACAGCCGAATACAAGCATTCGACCGTAGTCTCGGGGACTACACCCAGTGGGTGCACTCAGCGTGCCCCCACTAATTCTATTGAAGACAAGGTCGACCAGTCGACCTCAAAAAAAAACGAGATGTATTCTTTAAGACTGTGATCAACTGCAAGCAGTCGACCACAGTCTCGGGGACTACACCCAGTGGGTGCACTCAGCGTGCCCCCACCGGTTCGTGAAATCCAGTCGACATAGTCGACTGACAGAAAGATTGACATCATAAAGCCTAAGGCCGACTGCCAGCAGTCGACCTTAGCCTTGGGGACTACACCCAGCGGGTGCACTCAGCGTGCCCCCGCTAATACGGAGTTTAATCGACAACACCCACTGGGTGACTACTATAAATTCCGGAAAGGAAAAGTTTTTGGCAGCATATCCAACAGAACAAACTGTGGTCGATTGACCTGAACATTGCTCTGGAGGGCAGAACTGGCGTCATAAGCTGCCTGGCTCGCGTCCCGGATGGTCTTCAACTGCTCCATCATGATTCCCGCCTGGCGTATGGCTTCCTTCGCCGCGCCAGCTTGGTCCTCTAGGACGTGGTGCATCGTGAAGAGGGAGGGCTGCGGAGCACTCGTCAATGGATCTGCGAAGGACATTGTGTGTCGAGTGGTGTTCTCTTCCTCGGCAATCAGAATCTCAGGCACCGTCACATCCTGGGGCACCTTACTGGCGGACGCTTTCCTACTCTTCCTGCGCTTCAGTGGTTCTTCATCCTCATCATCATCAGGGAGATTGATAACAGTATTGGGTGGAGCTACGGAGAAGAATCAGGATCAGAGATCGCGAGTCAGTCGACTAAGAACGGCGTTAAGAATACAGTACCTGGGTTCGAAGTTGCTGCGTCCTCCATCTCGTGGTCATCAGCCCGGGCTGAGGTTTCAGAAGTAGCAGCACTGCAACTCCAAAGGATCAGTCGACTAACTTCAGCGTCGACCAGAGACAAAGTTCACACAAAATAAGAAGACTTAAGCAGCACGATTACCCTGATATGGTGGGGATGGACACCTTCATCTTCGGCAGGAGCTTGATCGGCTTCGACGAGGCCGCCCTGGGCTGCTTCGGCGCCTTTTCAGTCGGCACCGGAGAGGTGGTCCGAGGGCGCTTGGTCGACTGAACAACGGTCGCAACCCCCTTGCCACGTTCAGACGAAGGGTCGTGGACAAGCTTCGACCGCCTTTCTGAGCGCGGTGGTACAACCTCCTCCTCCTCTTCTTCCTCGTCCTCAACGTCATCGTCATCGCCGTCGTCATCATCATCGTCGTCGTCATCCTCTGCAACGTCCGAGTCCCATTCCTCCTATTCCTGGCTCTCGCCTCCGCTCACCTCACCCTCCTTAGTCGGAGCTTGTGCCCCATTGGGCATCGAGTACAGCTCGGTGAGAGCCTAGCAGATATCAAGACAAGGATCAGTCGACCAGTCGGCAGGATAAACGGAAATGAATGCGACAAGAACACAGTGGAGAGCAGAGCAAGTGTACCTTGTTTGGATCGCTGTTGTGGTCGGGTGGAGGAATCCTTCTGGCTCCGCGTGGGTTATCCTTATTTCCGGTAACGGCTACCATCCATCTTTCCAGAGTGACGTCGTCGACTGCTTCTGGATGGACTCTAGTCTCGTCTTCAGTCCCACAGTACAACCACATGCAGTGGCTCCGGAACTGAAGGGGCTGGATGCGACGCCTAAGGAAGACCTCCAGGAGATCCATGCCCGTCACTCCCTCCCGAACCAACTGCACCACGCGCTCCATCAACATCTTCACGTCAGCTTTCTCCTCCGGAATCAACTTCAGAGGGGAGGGCTTGCTCACTCGGTCCATGGTAAACGGAGGGAGTCCACTCGACTGCCCTGGCGTCGACTGGACCTGGCAGTAGAACCAAGTCGACTGCCAGCCTCTGACAGACTCGGGAAAGGTCATGGGCGGGAAGGTGCTCTTATTCCTCACCTGGATCCCCAGACCCCCACACATTTGGACAACTCGGGTTTTCTCATCACCTGGGCTCGCCTTCTTCACGGTCTGAGAGCGACACGTGAATATATGCTTGAACAAACCCCAATGCGGTCGACAGCCCAGGAAACCCTCACACATGGACACGAACGCGGCAAGATAGGCAATAGAGTTTGGGGTAAAGTGGTGGAGCTGCACTCCAAAGAAATTCAAGAAGCCACGGAAGAAAACACTCGGCGGCAAGGAAAATCCACGATCAACATGGGTGGCCAAGAGCACACACTCACCCTCTTCTGGCTGGGGCTGCCACTCCTTCCCCGGAAGCCTCGCAGCTCCATGAGGGATCAAGCCCTCGTTGGCCATGTGGAGGAGGTCATTCTCTGTGATGGTCGACTGGATCCAGTCTCCTTGGACCCAGCCCTTCGGCAGGCGGGATCTGGACGAGGACCCGCCGCGGCTGGTGGATCTCCCCTTTGCCTTCTCCGACGCCGACGCCTTCTTCGCACGTTCCAGCGCCGCCGTCTTCTCCTTGGCCATGGTTGCCGGCGAGATGCGCGAAGGGAAGTGGTGCGGGGGCGAGAGCGAGCACGCTGGGCGGGGAAGAAGGAAGCAGAGAGAGAGAGAGAATGCTGAGGCACAGTACAGAAATCCTCGCCGGGCGCATTTATAAGGTCCCTTCCGAGTGAATGACAGGTGGGCCCGGTCGATCTAATCATATCCAGGAACAGTTATGCAGACGGGATACGTGGCGAAAAAAGCGGCGCGGAGATCGAGGCGTCTATGTCCCGTCCCATCCGAACGCCGCGGTCCGCCCCGCTTCGCGCGCGTCCCCAAATTTCGCATCCCGCGGAATCCGCGAACAACAGATCAGTCTGTCAGACACGGGGTTTCCGGCGATCCGTCGCTCGGAGATCGTCGAAGCCCGAAAGATCACTCGACGCAAGAATAGAATGGATCGAGTCGACTGAAGACAAGTTGCTCACTGTCGACGAAGAGATTCTTTGGTCCAGGACAACGCACGACCAGAGCGCAAAGGTTAATCGGAAACGACATCAACTCCTTCCTCACTCGAAGCCTCAATCCATTCGGGGGCTAATGATGGGGTTATGTACCTAGGGTAGGGTCATGGACCTGATCTAAGTACCTTACCCAAGGACACCCTTAGAAGAAGTCGCCTTCCAGTCGACCAACGAGGGACACACTCGACTGACTTGAAGGACTCGACCACGAAGACTCACTCGACCACCAGAAGGTCAAGAGGCACTCTGCACTGCAACGGCCTGTAATCAAGTAGACTTTATGATAGTAAAGGCACTTTATGTGGGGCGTTACCAGTAACGCCCCAGAGTTAACTCACCTTAAACCCTCTCCTACGTGGGCTGGCTGGGGTCCTGGCGCACTCTATATAAGCCACCCCCCTCCACAGGTAGAAGGGTTCGGCACCTTGTAACTCATATACTCATAATCCACTCGACCGCCTCCGGGCTCCGAGACGTAGGGCTGTTACTTCTTCCGAGAAGGGCCTGAACTCGTACATCCCTTGTGTTTACAACCTCTCCATAGCTAGGACCTTGCCTCTCCATACCTACCCCCCACTCTACTGTCAGGCTTAGAACCACGACATTCGGCACTCATTTTTCACCAGGCGGACGCAGTTGGACGCAAGCGGACGAAATGTGTCCCTGCATTGGAGTTGCTCTAAGATCCATCTAATGTGCTAGAGATTGTAATTTTTTGTTATAACACAAATCCTTTGAAAAATCTACAACACATCAGCAGCTCCCCCTTTGCCAGCAGCTCTTTCACATGTGTTCTTCCTATGCCCAACGCGAATAAGTAAATTTTACGGTGGCGGGATGTATCGGTGGGCAATCCACCATCCATCAGTTTCCTTAAGATGCGTGCTGTTTGACTCCACATAAACTTGTAAATTGATTCCTCTACTATACTCGGTTAATACAACTGACAACACTGACACTGCATGTCTTTTCAACCTTTTACAGAGGAGAGAGAATTAGACTGGAGACGCGAAAGACGTATGTATGCAGTCTGTCTTCCCATACATCTCACATGGATTAATTTTCATCCTCATATTTTTGAATACTTGATACGTTTTCAACCAAATGTTCATTTTTTTCAAGATTTGGTGGCAAGGCCTTCAAAACAAGATCAATCTTGGGTATATTTGAACTACTTTTTATTTTACATATTTCAATTATCTTTCAAATAACTTTCATAAAACATAAGAATGTTTTGTATTTCATAAAAAAATATTTCAATTGTTGAACTAATTTCAAAAAACTAATTCGAATATTTTTTTAATCAATATTTCCACACTGTTTCACTCATTTCGAACAATATAATTTCAGCCGTTCCAAAATAAGTATTTCAAAATTTTGAAATACACATTGCACCGATTTGAAAAACTAATTTCACTCATTACAAACTATATCTTAAAATCTAATTTCAATTCTTATTTACGAAATATATTGAAACTTATTTCACTCAGCGGAAAAATCAGTTTCAAAAATTGAAAAAGCCGTTTCACACCAAAAAGACATTTCACTCACTTCAAAAAACACATTACACTCACTGAATTGAAAACTATATTTCACTCGTTTAGAAAAAGGGATGTCACTCATTACAAAAAATAGATCTCAAAACTAATTTCACTCAAAAAATCATTACACTTAGTTACATAAGTTACAATTTCACTCATTTCAGAAAACACATATCACTCAATTACATAAGGTAGATTTCACTCATTTCAGAAAAACATGTTACACTCATTTAATTGAAATACTATATTTCACTTGCTTCAGAAAACTGATTTCACGCATTCGAAAAGATAGATTTCAACTGATTTCACCAGTTTCAGAAAACACATTACACTCATTTATAGAAGACAAATTTCAGTCATTTTTATTTTATATATTTCAATTATCTTTGAAATCATTTTCATAAAACATAAGGTTGTTTCTCTATTTCATAAAAGTGTTTTCAACAGTTTTGCTAATTTCAAAAATAACTCACTAACTTAAAAAACTAATTTCACTATTTTAAAGCATGTGTTTCACTTATTTTAAGACAAATATTTCATTTGGAATGGCATGCTTCAGTTACTTTTAGGACCTAATTTCACTCATTTAAAAATACATGTTTTGATAAGTTGGCATATTTTAAAAATAAATGAACATCGAATGAGTGAACAAAACAACTTCACAAAAGAAATACTAAAATATGGATCGTCGAAAATATGATATTTCAATTTCTTTTTAATATGAAAAATTAGACTTGTTTAAATATATTCAAGATTGGTCTGTTTTACAGATCATGTGTCAAGGAATTTGAATATATAAAAAATTACAATAATAGAAATTTTTTGTAAAAGATATTGACCATCTAAATTTTTAAGACCAAAATAAAATGAATGCAGTTGTTTTGAAGAGAGACAAGAAAGTTACTGCATGCATCCGTACCTTACACCGGGAATTTTTTATATTTTATTATTGACAGCGACTCACTTAGCCGACACAGATTGAACTATTAACATAGATACATGAGATTGCTAGTACAATATAAAATGCTATACACATGCACCAGGCCCTTTGTGCATGAATCACAAAATAAATATATGGTGAATGGTCCACCGGTAGCTCTCGGCTCGGATAAAAAGCACTTTGCGATGCCCAACGACGCCGCAGTTGTTTTGCCCAGCCACGGAAGAGGCCGGCACTCCGGTTTTCTGTTCAAAGGATAGTCGCTGAGCCACCTGACACTTCGCGACACAACCATGGAGCAAAATCAAACCATTCCCCCCATTTGCACGCATTTTTTCAGCCCTTTTCTCGCTGTACACAACAGCTGTACGCACACGCCCTCGCTTCGCGCACTCACGTCGGTGGGTAAATGGTTTTCGAACGAAAATTTCTGGACCATGGTCCAGAATCTACTCCCAAGTTGGACTGCGAGGCTACCTCCGTCCGCTCCGCCGTTACACAGTAACGCTCACCACCGCGTACTAGCCCGTATTCCTACCGTATGTCCGCGCCATACGACAACCCCACTTCTTTCGTTCATTTTTGGTGTCTCGCTGTAAAATGCATTCAATGCGGCCAACCTGACTGATCTGGACGAACCAACGGCATGGATAATGGTACTATATAGCAGTGGCGGCGCCAGGAATTTCTTCCTTGGTATTCATTGGTATTCATTTATGCAATTTTATAGCAATATAACAACAAATATACAACAAGCTAGCAGCAGTATACCAATGGATTAGTAATTTTTGGGTATTCCATGGAAGTCCAGGGAAGACCCCTAGCGCCGCCATTGCTATATAGTAGTATGACCTAAAACGCTGCTCTTCTTAGACGGCGGCTTTAATCTTACTGTTGTATAACTTTGTAAGATCTTGTAAAAATAATTAATAAAGTGACCGTATGCATCGCCCAGATACAGAGGCCGGGGGTCATCCTCCTTTTCTAAGAAAAAATCTGTAGCCCAGCTCTCCTTGCCTAGCACACCAACCCTCAAGAGATTCATCCACCGTGGGCACACCTTGCACCTATCCCAAAGAAGTGAAAACCTTGGTCCAGACCTCTCTGCCAAACACATAGCTGGCAATAAGGTGACTAATGTTCTCGTCATGCTGGTCACAGAACGGGCAGCCGACTTGGTGCGGAAGTCCCCGTTGCGCCAACCGGTCAGAAGTCCAGCATTTGTCTTTGAATGCAAGCCACGCGAAGAACCTGCAACGTAACGGCGCCCGGGAACTCCAAGTGAACACCGCTCTAGGTGAGACCTCCATCGTCGTGAACTTGGCCGCATAAGCCGACCTAGCCGAGAATTGCACATGTTTCTCCCATGACTTAGTACGCTCTTCATTGCTCAGAGTAGAACTTATTTAATTTCATGAAGATAAAGATTGGAGAACTGGAGAGGATAGTTTTCCTTGTTTAAAATGTAAAAAATAACATTGCACTTCTACAAACAATTAATTACATTGCTACAGATGATCGTTGATTAAAATGAGTTGCATAACTCCTCTCTTCATCGTGTAAACTTTAAATGATCATTGATTAAAATGAGTTGCACAACTCTGCTCTTCATCTGAAGAGAAGAGTTGTGCAACTCATTTTAATCAACGATCGTCTGTACCAATTAATTACATATTTCCCTCCCAACATATGACATTTCACAACATTATATACTACTAGTAATGGTAGGTGTTACAGCTGTTTGGTCATAGAGTTGGAACCTGGGCATGTGCATCAATGTTTGGTGGCCAGTTGGAAGCTCGGCAGCTTCCAAAAACAGTGCACTACTGTTTCCAAAAAGCGAAGCCCGCAGGCAACAGTGCCAAGAGCTTTCACCAGTAGCAAGAATCTTTATGTTAAACTATGCACGCGAATGCTGGATTTTGTAGTCATCTGACCCAACACCTTTTCCCTTAGAAAATCCCACCTTTTTTTGCATGCATGCTGACTACAGATCACAATTTTGATGTGACCTACCTCTCCTTTTCTTGACTATTGTAGTCCTTGCATATTACGACTTTGGATCTCATCCTAGTTGTTGTAAAAAAAAGTAGCTTCTTTTCTGTATAGATTATGTCCTGCTACTTATAAGCATTCATGTTTTTTCTCTGATTAGATTACATACTACTATTGAGTTTACACTGTTACTTCACATTTTCTTTCTTAAAAAATTAAGCTATATTTTACAACAACTCAGTCTCCCCAACTCCAATGCTAGAGGTATAATTGGGTTCAGTTAAAGATAAGAAGAGATAAAGATAGAATTGATTTAATCATGCATTACCTATCTTGTACTTTAAGTCTCACCCCCATAGTACACTATATATAGCCGCCACGAGGGTTAGATCAATACAAACAACAGAACACAACAAGAAATACTTTATCCATTCCATAATTTTCACTTGGTACTACTCTATTCCCAGAAAACATGCGGACACTATGAGTCAATAGAAAATGTCCTTTATCGAATTTCTACAATGCCTAATTTTGTGCAGGCTGAAGAAATAGATTGCGTCTACTCAGAGGAGGCGCAAGTGGGTTCGGTGAGGCCATGACACATGAGTTTATCCATGAGGTTCTCGCCGACCGCCAGAGCTATTTCTCGCCTATAGCAAGACGGTAGGTTGTCTCGCTATAGGTGAGCGCAAGCGTGCCGACCCTTTTAATGCAGTTTTCTCGTTTGTTGTAGTCGCTCGCTATAGGTTCTCTTTAGGTCTGGTTTTCCTCAGTTTTTTGTTCTTTCTTTTTTCTTCAGTTCTTGTTGTCTTTTCACCAGTTTTCATTTTTGTTCGTTATATCTTCTGTTTTCTTTTGTTTTTCACTGGT
>NC_057795.1:28994922-28997209 GCF_018294505.1 Triticum aestivum | reverse complement strand
TTCCTTTGGTTTTCTTTGTTTCTCTTTCTTTTTCACCATTTTAATCCTGATTCTTTGATTTTTCCTTTCTCTTCTTATGTGTTTTTCTTTATTGTTTTCATCGGTTCTTAAAACCTTTGCTTATTGTTTTTGGTTCATCGGTTTGTTTTATATTTTTCCTTAGTTTTCTTTGTAATCTATGTTTCTTTGTCAATTTTCATCTTTTCTTTTTCGTATAGAACATGTAATTTTTTCAAAGACACCAACTTCTTTAAATACATACTTTCTATGTGTACATTTTTTCATATACATTTATATTTCTTGTATACATCAAGAATTTTTATGTTATTTTAACATTTTAATATACATGTTTAACGTTTTTCTAATACATGATTAATTTTTTGAAAAATATTTGACTGTCTAATTTTCTCATACACATTCTACATTTTTTGTATACATCAGGAATATTTTCTATATACGCATTTCAAAAAATTCATATAAATAGTTAACATTTTTCTAATACATGACTAACATTTTATAAAAAATCATATACACTTTTTATGTCTACTTTTCTCATGCACATTCTACATTTTTTGTATACAGAAGGAACATTTTGTACATACACATTTAACAATTTTAAATACATGATTAATTTTAAAACAATTATTCCTACTATTTCCATACGTATTCTACATTTTTTTTTAAATCAGGAGCATTTTTTATAAATGTTTACCATTTTTAAATATATGATTAACAATTTTCATATACATGATTAAACTTTTAAAATATAATTTTTTATTGTCTAGTTTTTTCCATACACATTGTACGTTTTTGGTATACATCATAAAAAAATTATATATGTTTAACATTTTCAAAACATATAAGTCATATTTTTTAAATACATGATTAACATTTTAAAAAAGATATTTTTTGTTTCTTCTTTTCCATACGCATTTTAATTTTTTCTATACAGGAGAAACATTTTTATACACGAGTAACATTTCTTATTTTGTCATGTGTAGTGATTTTTGTAAGGGCAGTACTACGCGTCGGCAGACATGTTTTTTTAAAAGATCTGCCACCTCGGCAGTCGTTAGATCTATCATCATCCAACAGCCTACCCCTTTCTTCAGCATTGCAACAAAGGCAATGTTACAGAACCCTTTGAAGTAGAACTTGTGTTATAGAAATAATTGCAACAGAGGTTGTGTTACAGAAACCTTTGCAAAAAAAGACATCTTCCCTTTTTTGCAACATAGATAATGTTGTAAGAGGCCTTTCACAACAGAGATGATGTTGCAAAAATATATTGCAATCAAATATGATGTTGCTACACCACCGTCGTCGTTACCGTCGCCCTTTGCAACTCCATCGTTGTTGCCAAAACTCGTTGGTGCGTGGCCACACGGCCTGACTGGCATATGCGGATTCTACTACACGCTTGAGGTCGAGATGGTTCAGGCAGAGGTCAGCGCATGGTCGTGACGCTCGTGGGTGCCGGAACACTAGTAGAAAAGGGGCCAATGGTCCAGGCCGGTCCAACCCATTAGTCCCGGTTCAATCCAGAACCGGGACCAATGGGGGCATTGGACCCGGTTCGTGAGCCCCGGGGGCCGTCCGGGCCACGTGGGCCATTGGTCCCGGTTCGTCTGGACCTTTTGGTCCCGGTTGGTGGTACGAACCGGGACCAATGGGCCTCGCTCCTGGCCCACCACCATTGGTCCCGGTTGGTGGCATGAACCGGGACCAAAGGCTGACCTTTAGTCCCGGTTCATGCCACCAACCGGGACTAAAGGGTTGGTCCTCGTTGCGGCCAGAGTTTAGTCCCACCTCACCAACCGAAGGGGAATCAGACCGGTTTATAAGCCCCTCCCTCTCTGCCTTGTTGAGCTCCTCTCAAAATGAAAATAGATGCCCTAATACAGGGAATTTAACCTAAATTCATCCAAGGTTAAATTTTCTCTATAAGCGCATCTATGCTCATTTCTGAGTAGTTTTTTTATAATTTTTTTTCTTTTCTGCTATATTTATTTTTTTTCTTTTTTTTTCTGAATTGTAATAAGTCATTAAAAATAAGCATCTATGCTCATTTTTTAGTAAAGTTAATCATAACTATTTTTTCTTCTATTTAATTCTGAATTGTAATAAGTCATTAAAAATAAGCATCTATGCTCATTTTTTTAGTAAAGTTAATCACAACTATTTTTGCTTCTATTTATTTCTGAGTAGTTTTTTTTTCTTTTCTGCTACATTTATTTTTTTCTTTTTATTTCTGAGTTGTAATAGGTCATTAAAAAAAACATCTATG
>NC_057795.1:28990603-28991300 GCF_018294505.1 Triticum aestivum | reverse complement strand
TAAGCATCTATGCTCATTTTTTTAGTAAAGTTAATCACAACTATTTTTGCTTCTATTTATTTCTGAGTAGTTTTTATATAGTTTTTTTTTTCTTTTCTGCTATATTTTTTTATTTTTTTATTTCTGAGTTGTAATAAGTCATTAAAATTAAAAAAGAGGCGCAATGCTTGTTAATTAGCTTGAAGCTTTTCGGAATAGTGTAAACTGCACTGCACACAGCACCGTGCAGTCTACCCTCATCCTCAAGGCTTGAAGCTAAGCAACGTGCAGGTGAGCATTGAGCCTCTTCTTCATCGTCTCTGCACTCAGGGCTTATAAACCGCTGCGAGTGCCTCTCGCTTGGCGAGGTGGACCTATTTAAAAACAGCTGCAGAAAGAGGTGCATTGGAACCGGTTGGTGGCATCAACCGGTACCAATCCAACTCTTTGGTCCCGGTTGGTGGCACCAACCGGGACAAATGACCCTCTTTTGTCCCAGTTGGAGCCACCAACCGGGACCAAAGGTCTTCGTTTCCCGCCCTTTGGGCTGCCGAAAAGAGGCCTTTGGTCCTGGTTGGTGGCACCAACCGGGACAAATGACCCTCTTTTGTCCCGGTTGGAGCCACGAATCGGGACCAAAGCCTTTGCTATATAAGTAGCACTGCCGCCCCGCCCCGACTTTGATCTCTCCTCCCGATGCCGCGCGTCGTCCCCTGCC
>NC_057795.1:28981367-28989855 GCF_018294505.1 Triticum aestivum | reverse complement strand
TTGAATATGCATGTTTGGTGATATTATTTTTGTTAGATCTTTTTGTTAGATTAGATGTGGTGTAATTTAGATATGTAGCTCATATTGTGTAATTTAGATTGTGTAATTAATTTATTCATTTTTACTAAGTACTATTTTATTTTATTTATAGTAAGTGCTTCATATATATATAGTTGAACTAGCTAGTTGATTTAATAAACTAATTTATTTTACTATATATAGAAGTAGTTTTTTTTAGTAAGTAGTACTTTATTTATTTATAGTAAGTGCTTAATTAGTAGTTGAACTAGATAGTTGATTTAATTAATAAAACTACTTTATTTAATTATATATAGAAGTAGTTCCTGCATCGACGTCGGCGATGCCTATCCCGCATCCTCGTCGTCGTCGACTCGGCAGTGGAGGCCTGCTTGATCAGGGCCATGTTCAGGACTGGGCTCCGCCGGGCTGGTATTGGGAGCTGCTACCTTCCGGGGGACGTTGGTTGGTGAGGAGGCAACCCGTTGTTGACCCGATCCTTGTTTGGTGGCGGTCGCGTGGGCCAGTGATGGTGCCGAGGCTTCCGGACACCGCGGAGGTGGTACGTCACCGTGTCAACGAGGAGGACGAGCACGTCCGTCACTACATGGTTGCATTGGAGGGCAGGTTCGACAATACCTGGCAGGTTCTTCAGGGATCTCACTGGAGCTATGATCCTGTGATGGTTTCTTATCTTTGGGTGTCCACCGCCCGCGTCCATACCCATCGGGCGCTACGGTTCTAATTGTATTAGTGATGCTATATTAGTGATAATATTCGACGATGTACGGACACCAAGAGATGATGTACTTTTTCTTATAATTATTGAATGCATGCTAATTTGAATACTACTTTATTTTATGATTTGGTTTTGCTTATTGAATGCTCATATTGGATAAGTTCTCCTTCATTCCCGTGTGCTAGACAATTTGGTGTAATAATGCACTCGGGAATGAAAGGAGGAGCTACGTACATCACCGATAGTCAACCCATGATTAATAATCTAGTTTAATATTTGAATTATGAACATATGCCGGAAATGTCGTACTCGGACGATGAAAACCTCCCGGGGGAGTGCGACTGGTGTCACGACGACCGAGGTATCTGCGATAGGTTCATTGAGGTGGACGAAGATCGGCGCTTCAGCATTAAGCTCGAGGAGACCTTCGATGTTCATATGGTACACAGCGACGACAATAGTTTTTTTTCGTAATTAATCATGACTTCAACTATTTTAATCATGACAATATTTTTCATCTTTTCCAATTCGACTAGCTTATCCCATGTTTTGCAAGACGCTGTGTCTTGGAGAGGATGGGTTTTGAAGACCATGAAAGTTTCGAAACCAAAAAAATTATCCTAAGTACCCATCATGGTTTGGATTTTCAAGTAAAGCTGTACAATGCTCAGAGTGTAACGCATTTTGGTTGCAAAAATTAGGAAGCACTTTGCAAGATGTATGGTCTTGATGAGGGTATGCTTGTCACCATGGATCTTGGTGATCCTACAATCGAGCAAGAGCGACCTTCGATTTGGGTCCTTGTGGATACACCTCCAATTCTTCCCCATGTGAGCTTAACATAGTTATTAAGTAATTTATATTGTTTATTTCAAAATAGTTGACAACTTATCTCCATTGGCAGCTTATTTTCATTCTTCAAAGAATGTGCGGAAGATGGTAGACAGAACCTACTATACCGAAGGCTCCGAATTAACTTATCAGGAGAAAAATCATCTGGTCGCATTTTGTACTGATCTTGAGAATTACAATATGTACAATCAAACTCTTCAACATTATGGTCAATACGTGCCACTAGTGCACGTGTTGAACTACGATAACTATCATGGAGATACCCTGGTAAGATTATTTTTTACTATTACAACATCCGTGCATCTTTTGCACACTTCTAAAACTAGTACATCATTGCTAACTACGAAGTTATTACTACGTTTTTCAACAGATAATCCTGAATGATTGTGTGCCTCATCTGATGTATACGCATGGTAGCCTTCATGTTTTGAACATACAACCAGGTCGTCCTACGAATCTCAATTGTCCATACCGGGTTTCTAAAAAAAGTGGAGACATGACAATCAAAGAATGGAAAAAATGTATGGACAGTCGTAAGGAGCTTCTTGGAAGCAAAAAGCAGCGAAGGGCAAGAATTGGAGACAGGATGATCGCCATTCTTCATAATGGAGAGTCAGGGTCTATATTGTTTTATGCTATTTTATTTTAAGGGTGTTTAGGTCCTACTTGATACTGATGATCATGTGCTAAGAACAATTATGTAGGGTTGGGTTCGATGACTATGAGGATGATATTGTATGACTTATTATTAATAACGAGTAGAAGTTGTATGATGATGCATGATTAGTAGGACTTGTTATTATATATGATGATGTATCATGCGAGCATGCATGACCATGTTATATCAGCGAGTGAAATGAACATAGCAGCAGTGTTGATAAACCAAGGACGAAGATATAAGAGAGGACACTTCTCTCTATTAGCTAGCTAATAACAACCTAAAAATAACCCCCCAAACCCCTAAAGCAGCCACTTTTCTAAAAAAACATGGACTTTTGGTCCCGGTTGGTGCCACCAATCGGGACCAAAGGCCCCCCTGACTGGGCTCGGCGGACCGGCCACGTGGAGGCACATCTGTCCCGGTCCGTGTTTGAACCGAGACTAATGGGTGGAGGTATTTGTAACGACCCATTAGTCCCGGTTCATGAACCGGGACTAAAAGCCCTTACGAACCGGGACTAATAGGTGTTTTTCTACTAGTGGAAGGAGGCGACGTGCGCAGTGTCGGCGAGCTCCTGGCGGCGATGTAATGGAGGTCGAAGACCGGCGGCAGAATCTGGTGGTGGAGGGCAGTCATGGTAGCGGTTGATTCTGGATCCATACCTAGTTGAGTCAAGAAGGCCCCAGCTGTCGGAGACCTGGTCGCCGTCAACACCGCAGGGGGTTTGGGCATGGTTGTCCCAGTAGGCCTCTAACGACGCCACTGCGGGATCCAATCGCCTTCGCCCTCCCCAATCCCAGCCACTGCAGGATCTAGCTCCCCGGTCAGTTTGCAGCAAAGGCCTAGTTGCAGTCTTGCTATCTGAAACATGAGTGAAGTTGTAAGAATATGGACTAGGTGGAGGTTGGCTCCCGATCGTTTGATGAAGAGCCAATCCGATGTGCACCGAGGCAGTGGATGCTCACCTCACCTGAAAAATGGCTGGTTGAAAGCAAGTGTTTTCCTTTTAATATTGATATATTAAGAACTTTTTGAAATATAAGCAACAATACAAAAGGCAAAAGGCAAGAGAGAAAAAAAGAAAAAAGGGCGACACATTTACGGCGATCCCTGGCACTCGTGATAGGCGAAATGGCCGCGCCCCGCTTCTTCTGAGTCATAACAATGGCTCGCTTTCTATGCGTGGGCACTGCCCAAAGCAAGATGGCTTCGACAAAAAAAGGGAAATCCCTCTAAAAGTAACATACTTCCTCTAGGAAAAAAAGGCCAGCAACACACTTTGCCAGAAAAAAACAAATTTTTCATATTTTGGCTTGGGATTTTCACAGTAAATATTCATGCACGTAAAAAAATCTCCCTATATAAAAGGGCAATTGTTTCGGCAACAATGTTCGGACATTTAAGAAAAATGTTCACAAGTTCAAGAAAAATAATCACATTTAAGAAAGGCTTTTATACAGTTTTTAAAAAATGACTGTAATTAAAAAGAAAATTTGATAGCCATAAATATGTATGTGACAGTTAAACAATGTTCACATGTTTCAAAAAATATTCAGGCATTTTTTAAAAAAATTCACTATTAAAAAACATTTCCTACCATTCAAAAAAATACATGACATGTAGAAAGTGTCACATGTTTGAAAAATATGTCAGTGACATTTCATATTATATTTGTACAATAAGAATAAACTTTCATGGAATAAAAAATGTTTAATACCATTAAAAATAGATGTGACATGTTAAGAAAATATTCATGTGCTACAAAAATATATATGTGAAATTATCAAAGAAAGTTTACACAATGTAAAAAAAATAGGTTGATGCCATGAATAAAAAGTTCAAAGCATGTATTTTAGAAAAATATATCAAGTGTTTGAAAAATGTTCAACATGTACAAAAATTTTACACGTGTATAAAAAAATGTACAATGTGTAATGAAAAAAGCAGGCATGTTTAAAAAAATTGGAAGAACGACAAAGGAAGAAGGAAAATAAAAAACCAAAGAAGAAAAACTCGAAAGAAAAATCGATGAAAACCAACACAGTAAAAAAATCACACGGAAGCTTCTAAGACCGGCCCGAATCGGTCATAGCATTTTCCTAAAACCGAGTCTCGGGGAAGCCTTATTAGCCCAGCCCATAATCAAACACGAGGAGGAAAACTGTAGGCTAACTGTTGTTTGGACTGGCAGTAGTGATAAATAGCTCCCAACGCGGGATTTTGGCCGACCATACGAGTGCGTGGTGCTCATTTTTTTTTCATTTTTCATTTTTAACTAGCACATATACCCGTGCATTGCAACAGGGAGATAGTTTTTTTTGTAACAAACAGCGGGAGAGATAATTGATGTGTTCATCAAAAACGGTCTCCACGGTGGTGGGCGACGGAGCGAGGAGCTGCGGTCTTCTCACGGGTCATGTTTGGCCTGCGAGATCTTGATAGTAGTGGGGTTGGTCGGCGTGGCGGCGTCCATCCAACTGGTATCATTGTTTTCCTCCGTGTCCACCTCTGCCTCAGAGTTGTAGTTTCGTCCTTATTTGGTTGTTGCGCGGCAACCTTCGATGCATGGTTGCTTTGACCACTTTCTCCTACGACGACGTAATCAGATGGATTACTAATTGCAGTGCATAAATCATATTCGTTTAGCATAATCAGCGCATAACCAGGCATGAATGTCCCTTCGTTATCAGGGTTTATTCTCTTCAACTATTTTTGCGCTCACGTGCCCACAAATTTTATTAATTGGAGCAAAGCCAGCATATTCTTTTTTATTAGCATGTGGCCACGATTTTTTTCCTATTATAGCCAACTGGCATATTGTTTTTTTACTAGCACGTGCAAGTTACCTCCGACAATAATTTGTGGAGTACATCATTCGGCTCATAATTCTCGAGACAACTTCCTTATTCTCACACAACCACCTTATTTCCAGACAACTTAAGGACATATAAAAATTGGTGTCATTTCGTATAAAATTCCAAGATGGGACCGTTCATATCATAATTGCAAGCTAGCTGAGTAGGTTTTATTTGTTGGCACAATAGGGAAGGTCCATAGTTCAATCCCCTCGCGCCCTTTATTTTTTGCTGCTCGTCCATCCGACAGAAAAAGAAATACGTGGTAGGTCCAGTTTCGCCCACTTGAGAGATAACCAAAAAAAATCGGGGAGCCATGCGTGCGGAATGGGCGGAACAAAATCTATACGTATATTTTTTTTCTTTTCCTAGGACAGCTGCGTGTGAGCTACTATATGACGCTAGTTGCATCAAATAGCGCGTGAGACGCACAACAGTTCACGTCTGGGCCAGCCCACTGGCAAGCACTGAAATAACCTGTGTTTGCAACACACGAGTAATAATCCAAAAAAACATATTCAACGATCGAACACATGACCTTAAAGACCCGACCACGTGCTGCTAGCGACGGCGACAAACGCCTACTGCTAACCAATGGCTAGCGCAAATACTTAAGAACATAGTACAACCTCAGATTTAAAACATTTTTTAAACTTTTTAAAAATATGAATTGCCGGATATTCTTGGAAACATGAACATTTATTGAAATTACGAACATTTTTTTAATATTCCGTCCATTTTGGAAAAAAACCTGAACAAAATTTGAACCAACATCATTTTTTGAAGACATGAACCTTCTATGAAGACCCAAACATTTTTTTAATTTGTGACGGACTTTTGAAAACGGAACATCTTTTGAACATTCAGAACAATTTTATAAAATGTGTTTTTAAACACGGACATTATTTTGAATCTGTGAAGATTTTACTAAAATAAGAATATATTTCAAATTTCTAATAATTTTTAAATTATATGTTTTTAAATCAGAAACAATTTTTCAAGTATTTCTGAATTTGAAAGAAATCAGAACGAAAAAATAATTAATGTTCCAAAGATTTTTGGAAAAAGGAAGACAATATTGTAATACAAATACTTTTCAAAAATTTGTTAAAAAAATAAATTTCTGAACTTTTTTATAAATTTGGAATTACAAAATAAGGTAAAAATAAAAGTAAAATTGGACGGAAAAACAAAACGGGCTGGCAAGTCTTGGGCGCCCTGTGCGAACTCCGACCATCTACCGTCTTGGGCGAGGAATAGGCTCTTTACAGCTACATGGACTGGCAAATAAGTGGGTTGGCTTCGCTGGGGCACAGCGTGTGCGGGCCAAATATGAAATTCTGGATTGAAAAAAAAACCCAGGCAGATGCACAAAAATTTAGTACCACCTCAAATAGAATAATAAATTTTGACGGACAAGGGATGAAAAATTCGGAGAAACGTACATTGGTTTATTAATAGGTGTAGAAAAATGGTCAATTTTTTTGGCAAAATGTCCTGAATTTCCAAAAATGTTCATGAATATGAAAAATAATTCTAGATATAAAAAATATTCATACAACAACAAAGCCTTTAGTCCCAAACAAGTTGAGATAGGCTAGAGGTGAAATCCATAAGATCTCGCGACCAACTCATGGCTCTGGCACATGGATAGCAAGCTTCCACGCACTCCTGTTCATAGCTAGTTCTTTGGTGATACTCCAATCCTTCAAGTCTCTCTTAACGGACTCCTCCCATGTCAAATTCAGTTTACCCCGACGTCTCTTGACATTCTCCGCACGCTTTAGCCGTCCGTTATGCACTGGAAGTTCTGGAGGCCTACGCTGAATATGTCCAAACCATCTCAGACGATGTTAGACAAGCTTCTCTTCAATTGGTGATACCCCAACTCTATCTCGTATATCATCATTCCAGATTCTATCCTTCCTCGTGTGGCCACACATCCATATCAACATACGCATCTCCGCCACACCTAACTATTGAAGATGTCATCTTTTAGTCGGACAACACTCAACGCCATACAACATTGCGGGTCAAACAGTCGTCCTGTAGAACTTACCTTTTAGCTTTTGTGGCTCTCTCTTGTTATAGAAAATGCCAGAAGCTTGACGCCACTTCATCCATCCGACTTTGATTCGATGGTTCACATCTTCATCAATACCCCCATCCTCCTGCAGCATTGACCCCAAATATCGAAAGATGTCCTTCTGAGGTACCACCTTCCCATCAAGGCTAACCTCCTCCTCCTCATTCCTAGTAGTACTGGAACCGCACATCATGTACTCGGTTTTAGTTCTACTAAGTCTAAACCCTTTCGATTCCAAGGTTTGTCTCCATAACTCTAACTTCCTATTTACTCCCGTCCAACTATCGTCAACTAGCACCACATCATCCGCAAAGAGCATACACCATGGGATATCTCTTTGTATATCCCTTGTGATCTCATCCATCACCAAGGCAAAAAGATAAGGGCTGAAAGCTGACCCCTGATGTAGTCCTATCTTAATCGGGAAGTCTCCAGTGTTGACATCACTTGTTCGAACACTTGTCACAACATCATCATACATGTCCTTGATGAGGGTAATGTACTTTGCTGGGACTTTGTGTTTCTTCAAGGCCCACCACATGACATTCCTCAGTATCTGATCATAGGCCTTCTCCAAGTCAATGAACACCATATGCAAGTCCTTTTAGAGACTAAATCCAATTGCAATGTTCTTACCTCTACAGATAGATTAGTCGCAAGAGCATAAAATAGGGGCAAGATAGGCATCACCATGAGCTCAAAAAACTCAAAAGTGAATTATTTTGCATTATCTTCTGTATATTCAAAGCCTCGGGCTATCCTTTCTTACTACACTGCGTAATTCTATTTTCTTCCGCAATTTATAATCTTCTCATGCTACTTAGTAAAATTAAACAACAGAAAGTAAACACGAGCAATCAACAAATTAAGCTGCAATTTGGCCAACAACGTACATGATTCAAGATGGCTAAGCTCTGGGCATTCCCGTTCGAGGATATTTCTAGTTTAGCTCTTGTGGTGACACGTGTATAGATAGATGGATTGGTTTACAATTTTTTTATACGGTCAGGCTGAGGCGAACAATTTCCGGTGGCACCACCTTGCGTTACACATGCTGCTTTCTCTAGAAAACACCTTTCGATTCTCCTTGCACTTTCATTCCAGATCTCCTCCCACCTCTCTCCACTAGAAAAGTCCGGTCCCAATTGTTTCGTCAGTGCGGATTGGATCCACGTTCGGTATCCATGCTCTGCACCGAGTATGCCCATGCCTCGGCCCTCTTGGACCCTCCGTCTTCACATCTCCGCAGCGAAGAGAACATAGAAAGGATGAGGACA
>NC_057795.1:28963450-28980972 GCF_018294505.1 Triticum aestivum | reverse complement strand
GAGCAATCTCTCAAACCGTAAATTTCTTCTTGCCCGCACACAATCTGGTCTTCTTTTTTCTTATCATCATTTTGCAGGCGTAGGCGAAGATGTGGTAGCAGATAAGATCAAGGCCAATGTAATGTATATCTGAAGATCTTTTTCTTTGTCTTGCTTTCCTTGAAGTGATACTACTATCCCAATGCTTCTTTTAAGCATTTCTATTATCTGGGAATTTTGGTCCTCTAGGTTTTGCTACAAATGATGTATTTTGGCTTTAATTTATTTTCTTCCGATGAATTGCAAGTTCATATGAAATCCCATGGCATATTTGAAAGCATAGGCTACGATAATGTTCAAGTACAATGTGCAATTTGAGCATAAGGTGATAGTTGCAACATAAACTATACAGATTGGTCATGGAAAATAAATTTGAATTGATCATATGCAAATTTATATCTTTCTGTATAGTGAATTTGATCTATAAACTCATATACTCCTGTATAAATTTTGAGGTTGTGGTGTAAATTTAGATTTACCATTATGGATATAGAAATTGTACTCATGATTCATCTATACTGATAGTGACATTGATGTGTACGCTAACAATGTGGACATGGTCTTCAATGAAGACAAGCTCGACACATCATGCTATATCTATTGGAGTGAGCATACACTATTTATCTATATTAACATTCCGGTTTATGCAACACTGAGAAACTTAAGTAGGTTAAGTTGTGTACTGACAAAGTTGATCTTGCTTCCATACGATAAGCGTTTGTTTTCTCCAGCAGAAATGAGATGAGACATGGACAATCCGATGTATTTTAGTCTGACAGGACAATGTTGCTGGGATATATATATATATATATACCTACTGAAATATATTTCTTTTGTGGTAACTTTACCATTCACTTAGATATGCTTGCTCTTCTCCCTGTTTTTTTAGTGAACTTTTGTCAGACGACCAAAAGAATGCTTTCTTTCTATCTACCTATTGATATAAAAGGATTAATGCTTCATATTACAGGTCATATATGGCGCAATCTTGCACAAATTGTGGTGCGTGAAGAAATTCTAGGTTGATGTACGTGGGGACAAGAGATAGAGAAGACCAAAGGAACGCCAATTCAGCATTACCTGCATGGATGGAGAAGATCAGCTTCTATTGCTTGAAGAAATAGAGCAACAAGTAAAGTAAGAATTCGAGATAACTCCATGACAAGTAACCACCCCACGAAATAATCATATTATCCTCTGATGAAGAAATTGACGACAAGAGATAAAGACCAAAAGCAGATCGTTCACAGTACTAATGAAATACAATATACTTTATTGAATTATCCTCTTTATTTGCATATTATCATAATCCGGTGTCTACCCTGTTGTATTTCTTTGTTCATACACGCATGTATGCACCTTGCTATGTAACATAATCAAATTAACAATCCATATTATCTATCGTACCTTTCTCACACAAGCTTACAATCTTCCCATAAGCATATACCTCACACGAAATTCGCACAAAAGTTACCTATCAAAACACAATATATTATGGTAGCAGACTCGAGAAACAATAGATTAAGTTACTAATTGATCAATGATGGATTAAGATCAGGCACGGCATGCCGCTGCGCCTCTGCTTGCTAGTTTTGAAAAAAAAAGGGAAGTCTATTCCACAGACATGCACACACAAGATAAAAGAACAACAAGTATCATAAATACCAATTAGGAAGTCTATTTTTGTTTTATTTTTTGATGAGAAATGGGAAGTCTATTTCCATAATGGTCCACACATGCATAAAAGACCAATCAGACTCATTTGCACTACATATGATTTTAAGGGACACTAGATACGTAATTAGGAAATCATTTTGAGAAAAGGGGAAGTCTATTTCCACAGATATGCACACAAAAGATAAAAGAGCAACAAGGATCATAAACACGTGTACAAAAAGGATACATGCCATTATTTGATTCAGATCACCAGACATTCTCTTTTGTCCAGCGATCACCAGGTTCTGTAAAGAAATGTGTATAGCAAAGATACGTGCAATTCTTGATACGTACAAAAAGGATACATGCCATTATAAATTTATGATTCAGTTCACTTATTCTTTTTTGTCCAGTGTTAGACTTTTCTTTATGCACACTTTGGTTATACTCTACATACCATGAACTTAACAAGAAAAAAAAATCAAAGGCAGAGAAAGACGAGCTGAGTGCCTCTAAAAAAACAATTGAGGATCATAAACACGGTTCACAATGGTTTTTAGCAAAGGGAAAGTAATAAACTATGGAAAATATAAAAAAATGTATAAAGACCACACACACACACACACACACACGCACACGCACACGCACATGCACACGCACACACACGCGCGCGCGCGCACACACACACACACACACACACACACACACAAGAGATGCATGACATTGCGTAAAAAGATTATGCGAGAAAAGAAAAACAGAGTAGCAAAGAGATGAACTGACTCATGCCAAATAGGTTGTCAGCCTATGCAACAAAGAAAACAATTGGCTGTCATAGACGGTTACACGATGACACTTAGACTAGGAGGAATCAAAGAATATATACATGTACAGGCACCACATATATGACACATATCACATTGGATACGAAGAATAGTTGGGTGAATGGCAACACGTTACTATTGCGCAAGCAAGCATATTGTACCAAAAAATCAAACAATGTAGTGAGATTCGTGAATGTTTCAACTCTTATAAATAACATATTATTGCAAAAGAACATATGCACGTTAATAAAGGAAGAGCAAAGCTAGACGGACAGTGAATGCGAGAGACTGACTAACCTTGCAGTTGGCTACTCAACCCACGTCATCTAAGTCATAGTTTGAAGGAAAGGCAAAAACAAAAGTGATGTGCCTACTGATAAAAGAACAATGAAAATATATTGGTTCATTCTGTATTAGATAGAAATATTTTGAAAAATAATCTTGCCTCTAAAATACAGAAGACCGCTAGCAATATCGGACTCATACGGAGTCCAAATGGAACCTATCTTTTCAGGCAAAATTTAGGATAAAGAATGAAATAAAAAAATATTTCATGTAAAATACACAATAGCATATCACTACACCAATTCAAATACAGTATACGTGAAAAATTTACAAATGTAATATAAAATATAGCTGTGCAAATGCGCGAGTCACTCCACTATTTTTCTCAGAGACAAATCGGTCTCTCCCTTTTCTCTTGAGCTTCTTGTTTTGGATTGCTGATGTGACAGTACCACTGCAACTGCGCACGACTTGCACCATCGGGAGTACACCACCGATGATCATCAAGTGTGCCACGTGGTCCATGCATGCCATTAAGTTAATGCGCAGTACATAAGCAGAAGAGACAAGCAGCGTTTCGAAGGTGACGACCGTGCAACTTGGTTGATCCTGCCGGCGGGCTGTTCCCTGGGTGGTATGCGCACCACGCTCTTCTCCGGCGCCCGGTCGATTGTTACCTCCGGATGCTAGAGACAGGCGAGAGATATACAACGGCAGTTAAACAGCTGGATGTGTGTAGTGTGTCGCTGAAGAGGGTTGTGGCCTCTGTAAAATAACGTCGTGCGCGATCGAATCCGCGCTCCTCGGCATTCACGCCATTTCTCATCGTGAATTCGTGATCTTTACTCAAAGCTGCCGTTTAGCACATCGTGCAAGGGGAGCACAATGTCTCCGTTCCTCTTTGTATAGGGCTTCGTTGCATGGACGTACATATAGTCTTGTAGAGCCTGTTAATCTCAGGACATAACCGGCTCCAGTACCCTGGTAATTGACTGGAAGCAATTTAATTCGAAAGCGTCTCTCTATATGCACGAAGAGACGATATGGGATTCTGGATTGTTGCAAAAGGAACGTTAATTGACCTGAGGCAGAGTGCCAACGAAGTTTTGGCAGATGCATCCCCCATTCAGATGTCACCACGTGTACGTCTCTCCATCTTCTTGACGGCTCGGGTGAACTTGTGAAGGAACCCTTTGCTTACGATGCCGGAGAATGCTCTTGCTTGATCAGCCATCAATGTACCCATGCCCACGTATCTCTACTACGGAAAGCGAAGATCATGCATCACAATTCACCACACTGTTTTGGTGTCAATTAATTAGTTTTGTCAAGAAAACAACTTGCATTTTTCAAATGAGATAGTGTAAGCTTGCAGCGAGTCTTGTGGAGGAGCTGGTAAAGCGATAATTAATGCGGTCAAAGGATTAGCACTGAAGAAACAGAAGGAATGTCTATCTTGTGGAAGATTGTCATGGGCTTAACTTGTTACAATTTCCCAAGATCGCACAGTGCCCGCATTCAGTGCATTCTTGGAAGATTCATCCGTTTCATAGTTGCACCATTCCAGAGATCTATCGAGATCGGAGACCCCTTTCTTGGAGGTACAAAACAACCTGCGTTCATGCATCTACCGTACCTTTTCTTCCTCCATGGATGGCCAGCTGTCGACTCCACCTTGTCCACAATGTGTAATCCCGTCTCTAAATTAGATAATCATGTGTTGATCACGAAGAGCGTGCAATCTCCAATGAAATTAGCCAATAAAGTACGATGTCGATAAGCTCCGGTGTCAGGGGGGTGCCTCCTAGTCCATAAGCAAAACTTGTTGCAAGTGGGAGGTATGATGGTCTTGTGGTACAATATTTTGTACTCTCAGCACCCCCCCCCCCCTCCTCCTCCTCTGCACCTGCACTGATGCATCTCTATATAAGACCCAGTATCTTTCACTTTCATTCCAAAAATTAGGGTCCTTGCACCAGTGAAGCTTTTGTGTAAAAGGAACACCACACAAACCTTAGACAAAAGCCCCTTTTTTTGGTACATCAACTACCAAGTATTGAGCCATGAAGGTTGGGAGCCAGATGAAGCAGATGGGGAAGCTGAACAAGGCGCTCAAGGAGCAGAGGGCCAAGCTCTACATCATCCACCGCTGCGTCGTCATGCTCCTCCGCTGGAGTGATTGATCCATCCGTCGATCTGTTCATCACAGATCGATTGATGATCAGTCATTTGTTTCAGCCGATCAATTCCTTCTGTTTTGGATCTTTTTTCACCTTGCCGATGATGCATTCGGCGGGGTTGCAGATTCCAGCGGCATGGCCGATATGTGGTGCATGCATGGATGAATATCATCCATGCATGCATTGCGCTGCCTATGCTTGCATTTTAGAAGGGATTGATCGGTTGAAGTTTTCCTTTCCATTTTTTTTTCACCTGCCTCTTTGGAGGCAGGGGTGTGAGGAGAGGACGCCGGAGCACTCAGCTACAAAGGTTGATGCGCTTCCGTTCTCTTCCACAAATGGAGAAGGTTGATATAGATACCAGTTCATTTCGTTTGCTGGGACTCCAGTTCAGTTGGCTACAAATGCTGCCGATGCTGATTACACGCATGATTCTGAAGAAGATAAGAAGATCAAAAAGAAGATTAAATAAGACGCCGATCTCAACTCATGGATTATTCTGCTGGGATGGTGCTCGTTGACATTGTAATCTAATCTGAAGATGTTGCTTTTCGTTCTGATCCTTGTATTGTAATGTTGCTGTCCAGGACATGGTTTCTGTTCTTGTGTTTGTACTGTAGCTGGTTTACCCCAGCATGAAGATTTTATCTTTCTGTTAAATAAAAATAAAAGCTGGGCTGTAAAGCCTTTTTTTTACTTCTAAGAAACATTGATTTCTGAAGTGCCTGCAAGAAGATTATTTCACACGATTTTGACTTCCACCCGTTGTATTAAATAGCGTGCTATGCCTCTTAGCAGCGACCTCTTCTAAACTATATAGCACGTTATTTAAAATATTTATTCATGTGTTTGACGAAAAAGAATTTCCTCTGCTTTATAGTATAAAGCAACCACTGCATTACAAATTGAACTAGCCAAAACAAGACAAAAGAGAGAAATGGCAAAGATACATGATACTACCAAAGGAGCCACTAACAAGCACCGAATGCACCAAGTGCAAGCTTGAGCATTGAGGCCCTCGGCGAACAAGAGCCAACACACAACGCAACAAAGACGAGGTAGTGGCCCACTGCAGGAGGATTGCCACGCTCCATCAACTCCCAAGAGGCCAGCCATTGTCAGTCCGCCATCCGCCTCTGCCTCTCAAGAAGCCCCCCTGCCCTCTATTCCTGGATCGGAGGACACTACGTTGTCGACAGGCAGAGTCGCTCGCCACCGAGCTCGCATGGACAGGACCAATGGGTGGCTGGGGAGAGGACGACAAGCACGACCACCACACCACGCAACGGCACACCCCAACATCGCCACCGCCACGCGTAGGCATCAAGTTCAATCGCAAGTAGCCGAGCGGGAACACCACTGGGGATAACCGGCAGACCACACAACCCGCATCGGAGCTTCCACCACCACTCCGCCATCCCAAGGTGGTGTCTTCAAGAAGAAAACGACACCGGCGCGTCGTCACAACCCAATCCGGAGACTTTGGGCTTTCACCCGGGACGGGAAGGAGAGGGTGAGGGCAGGATCGCGATGCCGCCGTCAAGAAGGTGAACGACGTCAGAGCGCCGCCGGCGTTGTGATCATAGCAACTGACCAATAGTTTCCCCCAATCCATCCCTACCAGAACCTCAGCCCCACCAACCGCTAAATCCGGCGAACAAACGACTCGGCAGCGCCAGCTAGCGAAGCAGGAAGAAGCTCCATGGAAGGCCTCCGTCTTCAGATCCGCTACAAGGACGAACCGGGGCACCCTGGCAGCCAGTCCACACCCACTGCCGGCCCACTGCCCACGCGGCCAGGGATGACACCCCGCCGCATCCGCATCAACCACCCACCAAAAGGGGGCCGATGAGCTCCACGACTGTGGTTGCTGATACGTCTCCAGTGTATCTATAATTTTTGATTGTTCCATGCTATTACATTATCTCTTTTGGATGCTTAATAGGCATTTATATGCTATTTTATATTATTTTTGGGACTAACCTATTAACCGAGAGCCCAGTGCCAGTTTCATTTTTTTTTGCTTATTTCAGAGTTTCGCAGAAAAGGAATACCAAACGGAGTCCAAACGGAATGGAACATTCGCGATAATCTTTCTTGGACCAAAAGGAAACCAAAAGACTTGGAGATGAAGTCGGAGACGCAGCGAGGCAGCCATGAGGCAGGAGGGCGCGCCCAGGGGGTAGGGCGCGCCCCCTACCTCGTGGGCCCCTCGAGGATCTCCTGACCTAGCTCCTTCTCCTATATATACTCTTATACCCTGAAAACATCCATGAGTGCCACGAAACCACTTTTCCACCGCCGCAACCTTTTGTACCTGTGAGATCCCATCTAGGGGCCTTTTTCGGCGTCCTGCCGGAGGGGGATTCGGTCACGGAGGGCTTCTTCGTCAACACCATTGCCTCTCCGATGATGCGTGAGTAGTTTACCACAGACCTGCGGGTCCATAGCAAGTAGCTCGATGGCTTCTTCTCTCTCTCTTTGATTCTCAATACCATGTTGTCCTCGATGTTCTTGGAGATCTATTTGATGTAACATTCTTTTGCGGTGTGTTTGCCGAGATCCGCTAAATTGTGGATTTATGATCAGATTATCTATGAATATTATTTGGTTCTTCTCTGAAGTCTTATATGCATGATTTGATATCTTTGCAAGTCTCTTCGAATTATCGGTTTAGTTTGGCCTACTAGATTGATCCTTCTTGCAATGGGAGAAGTGCTTAGCTTTGGGTTCAATCTCGCGGTGTCCTTTCTCAGTGACAGTAGGGGCAGCAAGGCACATATTGTATTGTTGCCATCGAGGATAAAAAGATGGGGTTTTCATCATATTGCTTGAGTTAATTTCTCTACATCATTTCATCTTACTTAATGCGTTACTCTGTTCTTTATTAACTTAATACTCTTTTGCATGGAGTCGGTCGATGTGTGGAGTAATAGTAGTAGATGCAGAATCGTTTCGGTCTACTTGACACGGACGTGATGCCTATGTTGATGATCATTGCCTTAGATATCGTCATAACTATGCGCTTTTCTATCAATTGCTTGGCAGTAATTTGTTCACCCACCGTAATATTTGCTATCTGAGAGAATCCACTAGTGAAACTTATGGCCCCGGCCCGGGTCTCTTTTCCATTATATTGAATCTCTTTTACATCTTGCTAGTTTCCGATCTACTATTTTGCAATCTTTTACTTTCTGATCTATAAACCAAAAATACCAAAAATATTTACTTTACCATTTATCTATCTCTATCAGATCTCACTTTTGCAAGTGACCGTGAAGGGATTGACAAACCCTTTATCGCGTTGGGTGCAAGTTGTTGATTGTTTGTGCAGGTATTCGGTGACTTGTGCATTGTCTCCTACTGGATTGATACCTTGGTTCTCAAAACTGAGGGAAATACTTATGCTATTTGCTGCATCACCCTTTCCTCTTTAAGGGAAAACCAACGCAAGCTCAAGAGGTAGCAAGAAGAATTTCTAGCGCCGCTGCCGCGGAGATCTACGCCAAGTCAAGTCAAGATTTGATCTCCCGTCAACTTGCCAATTTCTGGCGCCGTTGCCGGGGAGATATACGTCGAGTCAAGCCATACCAAGTATCCATGATAAAATCTTCTATCTTGCATTACATTATCCGCCATTCGCCTCTCATTTTCCTCTCCCCCACCTCTAAAACGATTTTCAAAAAGATTTGCCTTTTCTTTGCCTTCTTCCGTTCGATCTTTTGTTCGCATGTGTTACCATGTCCCTTCTTTTTGCTTGCATAATCGCTTGCTAAAAGTTTATGGATCCTCATCCACTTGCTAATATTTTTAGGAGATCCAATTATGATAAACCAATTGCCAGTGAGTTTTGCGCACTAGATTATCTTTATGAAGCTTTGCTTGAAATTCGTGAATCTAAAAATTGCGATGAAGAAATTTATGAAGAGATTCACGATAGCTCCTTGAATAAAAAGCATGGATGCAATGATTTTAATATAAATTCTATTGATGTCAATTGTGCTAATAATATGCAAAATTCTAAGCTTGGGAATGCTAGTTTTGCTATGTCCACTATTTGTTGCAATGATCATGATTGGGGTGATTCTTCTTATGATCTTGAAAATTTATTTAAGCCCCATGATGAATATGAGATTGATATTAGTGTTTGCAATAATATTGAATGTGGGTTTGGAAGAATGTCAACTTTAGATCCCACATATTTGGAGAATGTTCAATCTTATGAAATTTTTGATAAAAGTGGGTTTGGAGAGGTCATGACTTTAGTTAATGTTAATCCCACTATTTTTTAAGAGTGTCAACTTCGCATGCATGTGGATCGTGTTAAGAATATGTTATGTGATAGCTATATTGTTGAATTTTCTTATGATCCTACATATAATTATTATGAGAGAGGAAAATATGGTTGTAGAAATTCTCATGTTACTAAATCTCCCCTTGTTATGTTGAGATTGCTATTGTTTCTTTCTTCTTCCTTGCATATGCTAGATCTTTCTTGTCTTGCTAATTTGTTTTCCTATAAAATTCTTATGCATAGGAAGTATGTTAGACTTAAATGTGTTTTCAAAGGCTACATGATGCTCTCCTCGTGTTTCAATTGATATCTTTCATGTGAGCATCATTAAAATTATCAATGCCTAGCTAAGGGCGTTAAACGATAGCGCTTGTTGGGAGGCAACCCAATTTTATTTTTGTTCTTTGCTTTTTGTTCCTGTTTAGTAATAAATAATTCATCTAGCCTCTTGCTAGATGTGGTTTTATGTTTTAATTAGTGTTTGTGCCAAGTGGAACCTTTAGGATAGCTTACGGTGATAGTTGTGTTGATCCTGCTAAAAATCAGAAACTTTTGTGCTTAGTAAATTAGTTTTGAAAATTCACAGAAATGTTATTTTGATCTGATTATTTTTGCTATGGATTGGTATGTAAATTTCTCAGGTTTTCCTAATTTGGATGGATTTTTGGAGTTACATAAGTATTAGAGAGTTACAGATTACTACAGACGGTTCTGTTTTTGACAGATTCTGTTTTTTGCGTGTTGTTTGCTTATTTTGATGAATCTATGGGTAGTATCGGGGGGTATGAACCATGGAGAAGTTGGATTACATTTGATATTAAATGAAATAAATAAAGAATGAGTTTGCAACAGTACCTTAAAGCGGTGATTTATTTTCTTATACTAACTGAGCTCATAAGATTTTCTGTCGAGTTTTGTGTTGTGAAGTTTTCAAGTTTTAGGTAAGGATTTGATGGACTATGGAATAAGGAGTGGCAAGAGCCTAAGCTTGGGGATGCCCAAGGCACCCCAAGATAATATTCAAGGACAACCAAAAGCTTAAGCTTGGGGATGCCCTAGAAGGCATCTCCGCTTTCGTCTTCGTCTATTGGGAACTTTACTTGAGGCTATATTTTTATTCACCACATGATATGTGTTTGCTTGGAGCGTCTTGTATGATTTGAGTCTTTGCTTTTTAGTTTATCACAATCATCCTTGCTGTATACACCTTTTGAGAGACACACGTATGAATCGTGGTTTATTAGAATACTCTATTTGCTTCACGTATATCTTTTGAGCTAGGCAATATTGCTCTAGTGCTTCACTTATATCTTTTTAGAGCACGGCGGTGGCTTTATTTTATAGAAATTGTTGAACTCTCATGCTTCACTTATATTATTTTGAGAGTCTTTTAGAACAACATGGTAATTTTCTTGGGTTATAAAACTAGTTCTAATATGATGGGCATCCAAGATGGATATAATAAAAACTTTCATATAAAGTGTGTTGAATACTATGAGAAGTTTGATTCTTTATAATTGTTTTGAGATATGAAGATGGTGATATTACACTACTAGGGAAAAGCCTATACACAGAACTTTAGCAGCTGCGCATGTTAAAAAGGGCGCTACTGCTAGACAGCAGTAGTGTGCGTGAAATAACCGCGCTATAGATACATATATAGCAGTGGCGCGTCCCGCTGTAAAAGCGCTACTACAAAAATTCCCACCACTATGCCGATCGGCTACACATAGTAGTAGCGCTCTTTTAGAAACAGCGGTGCCGCTAATTTTGTTGTAGCAGCGTGTTTATGTGTAAGGCGCTACTGCTAACGAAAATAAAATAAAATGAAAAACAAGTAGAAAAGTAAATGAAAATGAAAGAAATAGAAAAAGGAGAAAGGAAAAAAATAAAATGTAAAGAAAAATAAATGAAAAAAGGGGAAAAGGAGAAAGGAATAGCATTAACGCGTTTCAGCAAATGCGCTGTAGCTAACTTAGCTATATCGCGTTTTCAAGAACGCGCTACCGTTACGTTTCACTTATACAGCGGCCCCCCCGGCCACCACTTCTTCCCCAAATCCCTTGCCCTCGCCGCCGTCTCTCCAATTCGCCGTCGCCTCACTTTGCCGCCGTCTCCTGCCGGCGTGGACGCCCGCAACCTCACCGTCTTCCCCCGAGGCCGCCGTCATCCTCATCGCCGCTGCCCGAGGCCGCCCTCAACCTCACCGCCGCCGCCCGAGGCCGCCCTCGACCTTACCATCGCCGCCCTCCACCTCACCGCGGCCCGAGCCCGCCCAGGACCGCTGTTGCCCGTGCCCGACCCCGCCCTCTCCACCCTGCCTCCATTGCCGAGCACCTCCCCGCCACCGTCTCTCCCCTCTCTGTAAGTCCCCCACCCCTCCCCCCACTCCTCTCTCTCTACATTTTAGAGCAAAAATTAGTAGAGAAAAAGTTAGTTTATAGCAAAAAAAATAGTTTAGAGCAAAGGATGTTAAGTAGTAGATGTTAGAGCAAAAATTAGTTTAGAGCAAAAAATTTGGTTTATAGCAAAAGTTAGTTAGGGCAGTAGGGTTTAATTAGGGTAGATGCTGCTTGTAGTATATAGTGATACTAGTAGATGTGAATTAGGTTAGGGCAGTAGTGGTACTAGTAGATGTTAATTAGATGTTTTTCAGTTAGGGAAGTAGAGTTTTGCTAGGTTAATTAGGTTAGTAGTGCTGCTAGTAGTAGTGGTACAGTAGGTTAATTAGGTGAAGTTAAATGAATAACCTAAATGAATGAAATTAGTAGTTAATTGAATTTTTTTCCTTTCATCTTTGTAGACCACTAAAATTACTTGAATTTTGTTCTATTAGTAGTTAAATAAATTTTCTTCTACACTTTGTTTTTGAATTAGCTTGTGAAATTTGGACATGTGGTTGCTCGTGTATATTTGGACATGTGTTGCGGTGTCGAATAGGGATATTTGAACACTGTTTCCAGGGAATGAAACTGAGTGTCCTATGTTTTCCCGGAATGTTGATTCATTTCTGTTCCGGCAAATTTCAGGTTCTCGATTTGTCCACTTTTTAGCAAAGGTCATGCCGAAATTTTCCGTGAATTTCGGCATGACTTGTGCTACAAACTAGGACATATCGAGTGCCCGGGATTTGCCGCACCGGGATGGAGTCAACGTTCCCGCAAAACAATAGGCCTTTTTTATGTCATTATTCATTTTATTAGGTCTAGAATTAATTGACTAGATTTAATCATATGAAACATGGCTAGCAACGATGAAGGACAGGGTTCTGGTGATTGCGACGACATCTACCGGGCGGTAGACGAATTTTTCAGCCTTGCCGATGATCAACCAATGTTGTTGCCGGGCCCACCGGTGGCATCGGGGACTGAGACCGACACGCAGGCTAGTGCTGAGACTGAGACCGGCGCTGACACTCAGACCGGCATCGAGACCGGCGTTGAGACTGAGACCGGCACTGCCTCGGGGAGCGGAGCCGGTGTAGAGCCGAAAGGAAAGAGGCAACGACTTCCTAACAAACTCAGGACTACTAGACTGGTGGTCACAAAGGTGGACGACGGCAATTTTGAGCCAAAGGCGCCCAAGGAAGTGTTCTCGTGCTACGGCGATCAAATAGGCTGCATCGTACGGACAACCGCCACCATCAGTGATGAGAAACTACAGAAGATAGATAATATGAGGCCCTCCCTCCTAAAGAAGTTTCACCAGATATTCTTGTTCCCGGGCCGGAATGAATAGGATTATGAAGATCCAGATAAGGACCCGGCAATGAAGAAGATAAACAAACACGCCATGACCAAGTTTAGCGACGCGTTGGCCGCCTGGAAAACAAGGGTGAAAGCAAGGATCATCGACAAGGAACCCTACTCCGAGATTGTAAAGGATAATCCGACAATCATGGAAGAGCAGTTTCCAATATTCAAGGAGTCTTGCGAGGCCGAAGCTGCCAAAAAAAAGTCTAAGTACATGAAGGGGCTTCAAGAGAGGAACATTGGGAGCCACCACCTCGGAAGCCGTGGTTACGGCGGGAAGAGGTCCAAATGGGCCAAGGAGGACGCGGAAGCCGCGAGTCTGGGCATCACAGACCCCTTGGCGGAGTTCACCGTCCCGCAGGAGCGTGACGTCCTCAGGGCCCGGCACCGTTGGGACCCAGTGAAGAAGGTTTACAAGACAAACCCGGTCACGATGGAGTTCATTAGACTGCTGGTAATTTTAGTTTCTGATCAATTCGACTGCACACGTTAGTCATATTTGTAAATGATCCTTGTGCCTTTTGCAGAGAGAGCAGCACAGGATTGCGGTCGAAAGCAACTCGCCATCTGAGGCATTGGTGAGGCCCAAGTGGGACACTCCATTCAACCGGGTGTTGAAAATATTAAAACGACTCCCGGTGGATACTCGACCGTCATATGGACGCGTGCACGGTGTCGAAGATGGCGCCACATGGAAGAAGTACTACCGTGAGACCACGGAGGAGAGAAAGGAAAGACGGAGGTTAACTAAAGAAAACATTGACAAGAAGGTTGAGATTGCGGTTGAGAAGAAATAATCTCAGACAGTCGCGACAGCGGTAGCTGCCGCAAAACAGGTGGTTGCAGACATATCTACTTCTTGGTTCCGGCCGTTTTCACTTGGACCAGGCAAAATCTAGAAAAAATTGCAGTGGACTTTCCCCTTGCTGACTTCTTGGGGAGCAGCTCGACTAGCGTTGCACCAGCACTTGCTCCCGCATCGGCTCCCGCACCAGCTCCCGCACCGGCTCCAGCACCTGCTCCCGCACTGGCTCGGGCACCAGACGTGCTCGGCGGTGCTTCTTCTTTGGCTGAGCTCGACGCCCTCACGGTATCTGCCACACCGGCCCCCTTCAATAAATGTATAATCTCCCATTTTCGTTGCCTTTTGGATGTCTCACGTCACAGACTTTTCTTTGCAGGCCGACGAAACCCCGTGCACCATATTGTACACCATCGGCGACGATAATGGAGCCGAAGGAACCATTGTTCCGCAGCCGGCCGATCCCCCCGAACGTCTTCAAGGTTTCCGTGGCCAGTGTCAAACTGGGCCACGAGAATTTGCATCCTCTGATACTAGTGGGGGATGACGATGAGACCCCGCGGTGGCTTGGCGATTGTTGCAATGGGTGGGTCCTGTTGTGGCCAAAGAGTCTGCTTTGTCTGGAGGCGGCCGGGAGCACACCCACGAGCACGCAGCCTCAGCAAGGTATGAACATCAACACCCCAACTACCCAATTAGCGTAGGGTGTCGGGTTGGGTGATAGCGGATGGGGTAAGGAGGAGGCTCCATTAGTCGCCGATGACGTCGCCATGGATGAGGATGAGGATGACGATGGCACTCAACAGTATGTCTATACTGGTGCCTACTCAGGGTTTGAGCATCATGAGTCGGTGCTTGAATTGCTGTCTCCGGAGGCTGAACATATTATGGACGACCTTCCGGTAGTAAAGAAGTCTAGGAAGAGAGCGAGGAAAGGCAAAAAAGCTGATTCTATGATCGAGCCGCCTCGGCAGCCTCGGCTTCAGGACCGTATAGATATCCCCGATGCGGATAAATGGCATATCCCGGTCAACTAATCCTACCTGCAAGAGCGCTAGGGGCCAAATTAGGTGATCTAAGGAGACTTCATGATGATGTGCTGCGGATAGAGAAAGGTCTCGTCGCCTCGAAAGATCTAGGATACCCACTCTACATGGTTAACGTTCCGCGGCAAATGTCGTACATCGACTGCTTCCCCGCGGATAAATTCTTCTTTCGATTCGATTACATATTCGACATGTTTCACGTGAAGAAGCTAGATTTTATGTTTGTCCGCCTTTATGCCTTGACATGAACTACATCATCAGAGTTGAGCAGATACCTCATATCTGTGTCGCTGACCCGTACTACATGCACGAGGGCTTCTTGGGAGTCTGCGCAAAGCACTGTGAATACGCGAGGGAATACATCATCAATTTCATGCTCGCCAATAAGGACAAGGAGGCGATTCTCGTGCCTTATCATCCCGTGCAAGTCATCCGTGCGGCTATCCTTCCTTTGATTTCAATCATTCATTTGCACGGTGGAGGCTAATTAATTTGAGGTGTACTTATTTTGCGCAGCGGCGGGCGCTCCGTCCTCATCATCCTCTACCCCTGATACTCCCACGCTCTTTACTTGGACTCATCGAAGAACATTCACAAAAAGGATTACACCCACATCAAGGATGTTCTCAATAGTGCTATGTTTTACTACCATGCACGGGGTGGAGAGGTCAAGGACAAGAAGAGAAGGGGCGACAGGCTCGCCTTCAGCCTTAATACCGACTTCTGCTGCATCCAGCAACCGAGCGATTCTCTTAATGATGGATTCTATGTCCTACACCACATGCTGGAGTACAGACGGGATCACCAGAACCTTCGCATGTCACCTAGATCCGGTGATGCCCATATTCTGCAATGGGCAAAGGACGTAGGAGATATCGAGGATCATCGACTTCGAGCTGAGGTCTATAACATCCAGCGCGAACTTGCATCATGAAGGAGGTCGTCGGAAAAACAGGGATGTTCTACGGAGAATGACAAATGTCGCGGGAAGACGTCCGAACATGGGTAGCCTCTCAGCGTCTCGACATGAAGCCTTTCACTAAGCTCGGGGACTATCTCCCTGACATGGATGGATGGCACGACATGTTGGAGTGATTGTCGACAAAACTTTGAGTTATGCATAGCGAAACTTTATTTGTGATGTAATTAAACTGTCCTCCTCCTCGACTAGCGAAGATCACTCTAGTTAGGGCATTTTGGGTACGATGAACTTTGTTATTTATGCTTATGATATGTTGTTTCTATTTTTGCCAAGTATGTCTCTTTCTGTTGCTCAACTATATATGTTGCATATCATCGACTCATGTGACGATGCAGGTGCATAGATCATCGATGGCGAAGAAGTGCTACGCCAGGAGTATATATACGATGAGTGGCCGGAGTGTTAGGCCCAGGAGTACCGGTTTCCGGTTTCCGAGCGACAGGTAGTAGTTAGTTTAGGTTCACGCTAATGCGAGAGAGGGATACGAACTCATGTACCGCATAGTTCCGCTCTCACTCAAAGTGATAGCTCTTCTCACGTATATCATTGTTTAGATGGATGACGATGTATTTGCAAGTAATCAGGACTTGTATCGCTATTTTCGAGATGATGACGAGAGACCACTTTGTGTTGGATGATGATTATGATGATGACATGATTTGATGAGACTAGTTGTATGTATATGCTATGATTACATTTGTATGTGTATGATATGCTAAAGATTATTGTATAAAGCCTATTCAAATACAAAACAAATATGCAGAAAAAAAACTAATAAAACTAGTAGTAGCAAGGGGAAAAAAGTTAGCAGTAGCGCCGCCTTACCAGTAGCGCGTCCCTGTAAAAAGCACTGCAGATAATATCAGCAGCGCTCTTCTCTGAAGCGCGCTACATCTATCCATGTATAGCAGTAGCGTGGGACGACAGGCGCTACTGCTATACGTTAGCTGTAGCACCGTATCAGTAGCGCATCGTCCCGCGCTACTGATAGGCCTAAAACCCGCGCTGCTGCTAGGCTTTTCCCTAGTAGTGTTACAGTCATGCTAGTGGAGTAGTTGTGAATTTAAAAAATACTTGTGTTGAAGTTTGTGATTCCCGTAGCATGCACCTATGGTGAACCGTTATGTGATGAAGTTGGAGCATGCTTTATTTATTGATTGTCATCCTTTATGTGGAGGTCGGGATCGCGCAATGGTTAACTCCTACCAACCCTTCCCCTAGGAGCATGCACGTAGTACTTTGTTTTGACAACTAATACTTTTTTGCAATAAGTATGTGAGTTCTTTATGACTAATGTTGAGTCCATCACTGCTGAAATCAGCTACTTTGCCATCTGCCAGATCTTTGCCGTCCGCTAGCGGACGGCAAAGAAGCTCTTTGCCATCAGGTACCGAAAAGCAGACGGCAAAGAAAGAGCTGACGGTAAAGAATGTCTTTGCCATCAGCCATCTCTTTGCCGTCCGCTAGCTGACGGCAAAGAGGGGGGTGGCACCCGCTAACAGGAAAACTTAACGTCCCCCTTCTTTGCCGTCCGCAGCAGACGTCAAAGATAGAATAAAAGCTGACGGCAAAGGCACGACGGACGGCAAAGGCTAACCTAACTAACGGACGAGCCCCCCCGACCCGTTACTCTCTCTATTTCTCCCTCTCTCCTCCCCGACACCC
>NC_057795.1:28937110-28961990 GCF_018294505.1 Triticum aestivum | reverse complement strand
CACACCCCAACACCCCGACCCCGACACCACACCCCGACACCCCGACCCCCTGACCCCGTGAGCCCATCATTGATTATAGTGATGATGATGATTATGCATTTATTGATGATACTGATCGAGATTATTATTGTACTTGATGATGATACACTTAAGTGATATACATATTATTATTCATGTCGGTATTTTTTTTGCCGTTGTACTAATTTCGGTTACTCTTTGTCATGGCAGGTCTTGAAAGATGGTGGGCGCTGGTCGGGAGTGCTCCGAGGACCCTTCTTCGTCGGTGCATGCGACGAGGTCTTCCATTCCACACGCACCTCTCCACCGAGCGTTGCTGGACAGTATGGCGACACCGCCGGGCCCTTCTTCGTCGACCGCGGTGCCGAGCAGGGGACGAGGTAAGAAGAAGAGAGCAGCTGGAGCACGTGGTCACGGGAGAGGAGGTAGCGTGACTGCAAGGGTGCCTTCCTCGCCGCTACCCCCAGCTGTTTCACCCGACCACGTGACTGCTAGGGTGGACTCGTCCGAGGAGGAGGCTACACGGACTCCGGTCCACGAGCCTCCGGTCCATGAGCCTCCGGTCCACGGGCCTTCGGGCCACGAGAGTTCAGCCCACGAGACCCCGGAGGAACACACGTCTGGATGGGGTACCTGGCCAGATGAGCCTGAGGGGATGAGTGGCCATGCTGATGATGGCGGGGAGCCGACTGATATTGACGAGGAAGGGGGCACCGTCTACCAGCGTGGTGCTACACGGCTCCCGGACGTGCCGGCGACCCACGAGCAGAGGTGGTTGATTTCCCTGATATCAGTCATGCATTCACACGTTGACCTTGTCATGCTGCAGGGGTTGGGACCACCATCACAGTGTCCGCCGGCCCAACTCCGTCCTTGGAGTTCTTTGTCGGCAAAACTTCCCGGAGTTTGCTACGTTGCCTGGTGAGGGTCGGCTTCCAGAGCTTGGATTGAGTTGGGAGCACTACTTGGCTGCCTCGGCCCCACTGGGTGAGATTATCGACGGTGTCTTGTGCAAGACGAGGGCAGACATGGCGATTAGAAAGTTCTGGGTAATTTGTCCTTTACACAATTAAAAATCTTCAACTAGCTAGTTATTAATTCTACTAATCAATATTGTCTTATTTGATTGCAGACATTCTATAGGTGTGAGGAGGGATACGAGGAGGCGGCGACAAATGTTATCGACAGCGTCTGCAAGCGCCTACTACAGAACTTACGGCATGAGGCTCGGGTGCAGGCCGTTCGAGACTACTACACCGCGCTTGGTATCAAGAAGACCAAGCCGGCGTGCCGCGAGAAGTTCTTGAGTAAGGATGAGTACATGAAGGTAATTCTTAAGGCCTTGTACTTCACTTCCTTCATTTAGTAATTCATAGCCGTAGCGCTCAAGTTTCTATTTCCTAACTTAGGCCCCTCCAAGATGGTGTGTGGATCAGATGGATTGTTGGGAGGTGTTGGTCAATGAGTGGTGCTTAAAAGAATGGCGAGCCCTCCACAACGAGGCCAAGGACAAACATGCCCAAATGGAAGGTGTGCCACACCATCAAGGCAGCTCCAACTTATATCAGTACGGGCGGAACTGGGTATGTGGTCTGCTTCATGAATCATGCAATTCGTTCGTCATGCTAGCTTTCAGCCCTTTAATTACTAATTTTCTTTGTTTCTCTATTTCAGACATGCTACAATAAGGCGGATAAGGTGCCAGAGGTGTACGACCTGTATGCCATGGCCCACACTGGCTCTTACAAGAAAGTCAAGGCATTCTCTGCGTCTGACCTCGATGATCCAAAAAAGTTCACCAACATCTCCTCCCACGACAAGCTCGTGAAATATAGAGATGAGGGGAAGGCGAGGAAAGGGGAGGACTTTAACCCGAGCCAGGGTCCCATTGATACCGAGCTGCTGATGATATCCGGTGGCGGGAGGTCCCATGGCTCCATAGCCATGGGAGATGGACTTATCCGTTGTCCTAGCACTCTCTCGGAGATCAAGGCGCGCCAGTCGAGCTCCGCTCCTGAGATAAGGCCTCGTGAACGGCCAGTCCAACTCGCCTTCAAGGTTAGTTATACGTACTTAGCTATCTTTCTCCATTACATTGTGTGCACTTCCATCAATGATTACAAATGGTAACGAGGAGTGGTGTTGCAGGCTGCTATACAAAGTGAGAGATATAGGACGGAGAAACTTCTGGCGGAGGCGGCAGAGAGGCAGCGTGAGTTGGAGGAGAGGACGACAAAGATGTTGGAGGAGGAGAGGGCACGGAATGACATGCAGGCAAGGGCCATGTATGAGCTCCTTGTGGTAAGTTTTTTCTACACATTAGCCAAAACATTCATGTAGTGTTTGTCTCATTACTAACTAGTATGATTGAGTCATCAAAACCAAATGTGCAGTCTGTGTGCGAGAAGTCCGATCAGACCGCTCCGCCGATGCCAGTGATTGCTCCTGGGACCACGGTCAGTTTAATTTGAATGGACATTACGTGCTAGTCTTAACATTTGAGTGTCATCATGCTAACGAGACATTGGAAATGATCTTTGGTGCAGCGTAACTCCAGACAAGCATCACACGATCCTTCTCCAGCTACCGACACGAGCCACCCCGCTACAACACCTCCATGATCACGGTAAGTGTCTCTAGTGTTTTGCTTGACAAATGCATAAAGACCTAGACTTAGCTTTATTTCCTCCAATATGCTTACCATAATGACTTAGAGTTAGCTTCTTTTCCTCCAAAATGACTTAATAAGCTTACTAACCTCCAAAACCATACATCTTACCTAGGTTAGCTATAAAATGATACATTTTACCCAAGTTGGCTCTAAAATGACCCATTTTACCTAGATTAGCTCATAAACGATCCATTTCACCTAGGTTAGCTCCAAAATGACCCATCTTACCTAGGCTAGCTCCAAAATGACCCATTTTACCTAGATTAGCTCATAAATGATCCATTTCACCTAAATTAGCTCTTAAATGATCCATTTCACCTTAGTTAGCTCAAAAATGATCCATTTCACGTTAATTAGCTAAAAACGATCCATTTCACCTTACTTAGCTCATAAATGACCCATTTCAACTAAGTTAGCTCATAAATGATCCATTTCACCTAAGTTAGCTCAAATATGACCCATTTCAACTTAGTTAGCTCAAAAACAATCCATTTCACCTTAGTTAGCTCATAAACGACCCATTTGAACTAAGTTAGCTCATAGATGATCCATTTCACCTTAGTTAGCTCATAAACGACCCATTTCAACTTAGTTAGCTCATATATGATCCATTTCACCAAAGTTAGCTCATAAATGACATATACTTCTTGATCTAGTCTTCTTCTTCTAGCCACCTATTTCTAACTTTCTTATTTGCCATTTTGCAGATTTCATTCACTTCATGAAAGCTAGCTTGCTATGATGGAGTGCTTGTTTTTTCTTTGATGAAACTTTTCTTTGTATCTAGCTTGCTATGATGGAACTTGCTATATTGATCAAACTTTGCATTGTAATATGTATATGGATGGAACAATGTGTATGGATGGAACTTGCTTATGTATGAAAGGATGAAACTTAATTATGTGCTGGATATATATGTGCTATGTTTGCTGTTAAATAGCCCTGTAAAATATATCTATATATGTCATATATATTTGCTGTGAAAATTGTTGGATTCAGAAAAAAACAAAAAAAAGCCAATATACAGGCTCTTTGCCGTCTACCACCAACGGCAACGGCCTCTTTGCCGTCCGCCACGGACGACAAACAGGACACGTGGCAGCCAACTGTGCTTCCTCGGAGCTGACCCATTTGGCCAGTTTGCCTACAGTGGCAGACGACAAAGAGTGGTGACGTCATGCTAACACCATCCGGCAGACGGCAAAGGGCTGCCGTTAGCCACCTAACGGACTAACACAGAAATATTTGCCGTCAGCTTTCTTTGTCGTCCGCTGCGGATGGCAAAGGACCCTTTCCTGTCAGCCGCATAAAGCGGACGACAAAGTAGTTGTTTGCCGGATCTTACTTTGCCGTCCATGTTTGCCGTCCGCGGCGGACGGTAAAGACCTTTGCCGTCCGCCATTCATGCCTTTGCCGTCCGCCGTGGCAGACGGCAAAGTAGCCGATTCCTGTAGTGCATGGATTATACGCACTCTCACCCTTCCACCATTGCTAGCCTCTCTTGTGCCACACAACTTTCGCCGGTACCATACACCTACCATATACCTTCCTCAAAACAGCCACCATACCTACCTATTATGGCATTTCCATAGCCATTCCGAGATATATTGCCATGCAACTTTCCACCGTTTTGTTTATTATGACACGCTTCATCATTGTCATATTTGATTTGCATGATCATGTAGTTGACATCGTATTTGTGGCAAAGCCACCATTCATAATTCTTTCATACATGTCACTCTTGATTCATTGCACATCTCGGTACACCGCTGGAGACATTCACATAGAGTCGTATTTTGTTCTAAGCATTGAGTTGTAATTATTGAGTTGTAAGTAAATAAAGTGTGATGATCTTCATTATTAGAGCATTGTCCCATGTGAGGGAAGGATGAAGGAGACTATGATTCCCCCACAAGTTGGGATGAGACTCCGAACGAAAAAAATTAAAAAAAGAGGCCATAAAAAAATAAAAAGAGAAGAAAAAGAGAGAAGGGGCAATGTTACTATCCTTTTTCCACACTTGTGCTTCAAAGTAGCACCATGATCTTCATGATAGAGAGTCTCCTATTTTGTCACTTTCATATACTAGTGGGAATATTTCATTATAGAACTTGGCTTGTATATTCCAATGATGGGCTTCCTCAAAATGCCTTAGGTTTTCGTGAGCAAGTGAGTTGGATGCACACCCACTTAGTTTCTTTTTGAGCTTTCGTACACTTATAGCTCTAGTGCACCTGTTGCATGGCAATCCCTACTCACTCACATTGATATCTATTGATGGGCATCTCCATAGCCCGTTGATACGCCTAGTTGATGTGAGACTATCTGCTCCCTTTTGTCTTCTCCACAACCACCATTCTATTCCACCTATAGTGCTATGTCCATGGCTCACGCTCATGTATTGCATGAAAGTTGAAAAAGTTTGAGAATACTAAAGTATGAAACAATTGCTTGGCTAAAACCGGGGTTGTGCATGATTTAAATATTTTGTGTGATGAAGATAGAGCATAGCCAGACTATATGATTTTAGGGATAGCTTTTTTTGGCCATGTTATTTTCAGAGGGCATGATTGCTTTGTTAGTATGCTTGAAGTACTATTGTTTTTATGTCAATATTAAACTTTTGTTTTGAATCTTTCAGATCTGAACATTCATGCCACAATAAAGAAAATTACATGGATAAATATGTTAGGTAGCATTCCACGTCAAAAATTCTGTCTTTTATCATTTACCTACTCGAGGACGAGTAGGAATTAAGCTTGGAGATGCTTCATACGTCTCCAACGTATCTATAAGTTTTGATTGTTCCATGCTATTACATTATCTATTTTGGATGTTTAATAGGCATTTATATGCTATTTTACATTATTTTTGGGACTAACCTATTAAACGAGAGCCCAATGCCAGTTTCTGCTTTTTTTGCTTATTTTAGAGTTTCACAGAAAAGGAATACCAAACAGAGTCCAAACGGAATGAAACCTTTGCGATGATCTTTCTTGGACCGAAAGGGAACCAGAAGACTTAGAGATGAATTCGGAGACGCAGCAAGGCCGCCACGAGGCAGGAGGGGGGCCCAGGTGGGTAGGCGCGCCCCCTACCTCGTGGGACCCTCGGGGGTCTCCTGACCTAGCTCCTTTGCCTATATATACTCTTATACCCTGAAAACATCTAGGAGTGCCACGAAACCACTTTTCCACTGCCGCAACCTTTTGCACCCGTGAGATCCCATCTAGGGGCCTTTTCCGGCGTCCTACCGGATGGGTATTCGATCACGGAGGGCTTCTTCATCAACACCATTGCCTCTCTGATGATGCGTGAGTAGTTTACTATAGACCTACATGTCCATAGCAAGTAGCTAGATGGCTTCTTCTCTCTCTTTGATTCTCAAAACCATGTTCTCCCCGATATTCTTGGAGATCTATTCGATGTAATATTCTTTTGCGGTGTGTTTGCCGAGATCAGATGAATTGTGGATTTATGATCAGATTATCTTTGAATATTATTTGGTTCTTCTCTGAATTCTTATATGCCTAATTTGATATCTTTGCAAGTCTCTTCGAATTATCGGTTTATTTTGGCCTATTAGATTGATCTTTCTTGCAATGGGCGAAGTGCTTAGCTTTGTGTTCAATCTTGCGGTGTCCTTTCCTAATGACACTAGGGGCAGCAAGGCACCTATTGTATTGTTGTCATCGAGGATAAAAAGATGGGGTTTTCATCATATTGCTTGAGTTAATTCCTCTACATCGTGTCATCTTACTTAATGCGTTACTCTGTTCTTTATGAACTTAATACTCAAGATGCAGGCAGGAGTCGGTCGATGTGTGGAGTAATAGTAGTAGATGTAGAATCGTTTTTGTCTACTTGACACGGACGTGATGCCTATGTTCATGATCATTGCCTTAGATATCGTCATAACTATGCGCTTTTCTATCAATTGCTCGACGGTAATTTGTTCACCCACCGTAATATTTGCTATCTTGAGAGAAGCCACTAGTGAAAAACCTATGCCCCCCCGGGTCTCTTTTCTATTATATTGAATCTCTTTTACATCTTGCTAGTTTCCGCTCTACTATTTTGCAATCCTTTACTTTCCGATCTATAAACCAAAAATACCAAAAATATTTACTTTACTGTTTATCTATCTCTATCAGATCTCACTTTTGCAAGTTATCATGAAGGGATTGACAACCCCTTTATCGCGTTGGGTGCAAGTTGTTGATTGTTTGTGCAGGTATTCGGTGACTTGTGCATTGTCTTCTACTGGATTGATACCTTGGTTCTCAAAACTGAGGGAAATACTTATGCTACTTTGCTACATCACCCTTTCCTCTTCAAGGAAAAACCAACGCAAGCTCAAGAGGTAGCAGCTGCCACCACAGGTCCTAGCGCAATGCGTGTAGAACATCACAGAGCCTGCTACTTCTTGAGCTAGCGTTGGTTTTTCCCTTGAGGAGGAAAGGGTGATGCACCAAAGTAAAGATAAGTATTTTTCCCTCAGTTGAGAACCAAGGTATCAATCCAGTAAGAGGAACACACAAGTCACGAATGATTGCACCTACACAAACAAACAAGCACTTGCACCCAACGCGATAATGGGTTGTCAATCCCTTCACGGTTACTTGCAAGGATGAGATCTGACACTACTGGGAAAAGGGCTATAGCTAATATGGACATTAATGGCGCACCACATATGTGGTGCGCCACTGCTATATAGCAGTGGCGCACCATGTGTAGGTACGCCATTAGTGTCCATATCACTAATGGCGCACCACACCCACGGTGCGCCACTACTAACAATTTTTTTATTTTTCCAAAACTAGTAATGGCGCACAACACACTCTGTGTGCTACTACTAACATTTTTTTTACTTTTTTTCAAAACTAGTAATGGCGCACCAGGGTATAGTGCGCCATTACTAGTTCAAACTAGTAATGGCGCACCACAACCACGGTGCGCCACTACTAACAATTTTTTTATTTTTTTATTTGCAAAACTAGTAATGGCGCACCACGTAATAGGTGCGCCCTTAGTAACCAGGGTTACTAATGGCGCATTGTTAGGTGGTGCGCCATTGGTAACCTGAGAGCAGCTAGATATTTTGGACAGCCACCTACCACACTCACTTTCCCCACTTCATTCTCTCCACCTCCTCCTCCAAGCTTGTCTCGGGTGCCTCCTCCTCCTCACCTCATTTGCACCATAGATTCACCCAAATTAAGTGGTTACATTTCCTTTTTTGATAGGTAAGTAAGGGGAAAGCTTTCTTTATGTTGTAGATCTACTTTTTTCTCCCTCCAACATCGTGCACATGCACTTTTTATGGCCTAGATCTACGTATGTTTGTGGTGTTGCATATGTTTGTGGTGTTGCATATGTTTGTGTTTGCAGGTACCGGTATTTGAAATGCGATAGTTGCCAATATTTTGCCGGAATGTTGATTCATTTCCGTTTCGGCGAGAATTTGGCACTATGCATTCTTTTTGGTCCTATTTTTAGGCAAAGTCATGCCAATTTTTTTTTGGTTCTAAAATATCGTTTTGCTCTACCCCGCAGGCGACCATGGTCCGCACGATGACCGAAGGCATCGTGAATAGGTTTTTGATCTCCACGAAGGCCGGGATGCTTCAAAAAAACGAGACGGAGATAAGATGTCCGTGTCGAAGATGCAAGCAGAAGAGCCTTATGGACCGGATTCCGTACGGGTGCGGGACCACCTGCTCTTGCGTGGTTTCATGGATGGCTATCGGTGGCAAGGTGATGAAGATGATTATGAAGTCGTCCATGGGGGCCAGACAAGAAATGAGGAAGGGCAGCAAGACAACCGCGGCGAGGGCGGGCAAGAAGACGAAGAATCTCCAGGACATGATCACGAAGTAGATGCAGTACACAGTCATCATGTAGAAGATGCCGGACATGATGATGAGGAAGATGCTGGAGCAGACGAAGGGCATGATCATGAAGATGAAGATGCCAGAGCAGACGACGATGGACCATCGATGGGCTGGGTGCAGGACCCTCATATTCAAGAGTTGCTTCTCAAGCAGACGGATAAAGCAAGAGCTGCCGCCCGAGAGAAAGCCAAGCTGGATCAACTAGAGATAGATGCGGTTACTCCATTGTATGAAGGACGCAGACCTGAGGATACCCGTCTAAAAGTAACGCTCATGGCTCTGGAGATGAAGGTAAAACACAAAATGACCGATGCATGCTTCGACGAGAACATGTCATTCTGGCACGAACGTCTTCCCAAGGGGAGCAAGTGCCTGACCAGTTTTGAGGAGACAAAGAAAATTGTGTGTCCTCTAGATTTACCGCATGTGAAATACCATGTGTGCATGAACAATTGCATCATTTATTGGGACGAGCACGCGGAGTCTACCATATGTCCGGTGTGTGGCGTCACTCGATACAAGAAGAGGAAGAAAGCTCCTCGAAAAGTGGTGTGGTACTTTCCGATAACTCCTCGTCTGCAGCGGTATTTCGCGGACCCTAGGGTAGCAAAGCTCCTACATTGGCACGCAGATAGGGTGGAGAAGAAGCGAGAAGATGACAAAAATGATCCGGAGATAAATAAAAAAGACAAGATGCCGAGTCACCCTAAGGATGCGAGCCAGTGGCAAGCGTTGAACTTCGAACACCCAGAATTTGGGGACGATCCAAGGAACATCATGCTGGGCATGAGCACCGATGGAGTCAATCCGTTTGGCAGCCAGAGAAGCACACATAGCACCTGGCCTGTGTTTGTGTGGATGTACAACCTTCCCCCTGGTTGTGCATGAAGAGGAAGTACATTCACATGAGTATGCTAATTGAAGGGCCAAAACAACCAGGGAACGACATCAATCTGTATCTGGGGCTGCTGAAAGAGGAGCTAGACATGCTATGGAAAACGCCAGCCAATACGTGGGACGCCGCAGAGAAAGAATATTTCCCTATGAGAGCTGCACTGCTCACGACGGTGCATGACTATCTCGGTTATGGATATGTCACGGGGCAGGTGGTCCACGGATTTTCTCGATGCGTCAGGTGCATGGATGACACAACGTATCGCCAGCTAGATAGAGATCCCGGGTCTTTGAAAACTGTGTTCATGGGATATCGAAGGTGGCTTCGCGATGATGACTCATGGAGAAAACGCAAGGATCTGTTCGATGGTGAATCCGAATCCCGAAGACGCCCGCATACGAGGAGCGGCGAGGAAATAGACGAGCTGTTGAAAAATTGGAAAGAGTGCCCACCGCCGGGAAAGGCGCTAGAGCCGGGAAAGAAGTGAAAGGCGCCAGAGCCGCTGTTGAAGTTATGGAAAACGAGGTCTGTTTTCTGGGACTTGCCGGACTGGAAGATCCTCCGTGTGCCTCACATCCTCGATGTCATGCATATCACGAAGAACGTGTGCGAGAGTCTGCTCGGTTCCCTGCTCAACATGCGAGAGAGGATCAAAGATCGGCCGAAAACAAGGGCAAACTTGAAATCAATGGGCATCAGGGAGGAGCTTCACGCTAATGATGATGATGATGATGATGATGATGATGATGATGATGATGATGATGATGATGATGATGACGCGAAGGACACGGAAAGTCGTCGCAAAGGCAAAAAGGCCAAGAAGATCGGAAATGACTTCCCTCCCGCGTGCTTCACTCTAAGTCAGGAGGAGATTGAGCAGTTTTTCACCTGCCTCGTAGGAGTAAAACTTCCTTACGGTTATGCGGGAAAGATAAGCAGATACCTAGATTCAGCGAAGCAGAAGTTCAGCGGGATGAAGTCTCATGACTGTCACATGCTGATGATGTAGATACTTCCTGTTGCAATCCGTGGGATCATGGACGCGCACGTCCGTGGAATGCTTTTTGGCATATGCAACTTTTTCGACGTCATCTCTCGGAAGTCGTTTGGTGTGAGGCAACTCAGAAGGCTATAGGAAGAGATCATGGTGATACTATGCGAGCTTGAGATGTACTTCCCACTCGCATTCTTCGATGTTATGGTGCATCTGCTGGTCCATATCATGGAGGATATCATCCAACTCGGGCCGATGTTCCTGCACAGCATGATGCCATTCGAAAGGATGAATGGTGTCATCAAAGGATACGTTCGCAAGATGTCATGTCCAGAGGGAAGCATAGCCAGGGGCTTTCTGACCGAAGAGTGCATCTCCTACTGCACGAATTATCTATCCATCAAGAACCCCGTTGGTCTACCCATCAATAGGCACCTCGACATGCTCGCTGTACGGGGTCACCGCGAGGGTCGCCGTGAAATGCATGTCGACTTTGAGGGTCGACTCGCCGACTTTGAAAGAGCAAACCTAGTCGCGCTACAACACATAGACGTGGTCGATCCTTGGGTGGTAGAGCACAAAACCTTTATTGAGAAGACGTACAATGACCGAGGCTAACAGAGGACGGACGGAGATATAATCAAAGAGCACAACTCATGTTTCACGCGTTGGTTCAAGGAGAAGCTTTTGTCGTACCCTTTACATGAGGATTCTTCCGTGGAAGAAAAACTCATATTCGCCTTGTCACAGGGCGCCGAGCACAACCTGATGACCTATGAGACGTACGATATCAACGGCTACACATTCTACACCGAGGAAAAGGACATGAAGAGCGATGGTTATCAGAACTCCGGGGTAACAAAGGAATCCTACACCGGTGACGACAAGGACAGATACTACGGAATGATCGAGGAGATCTGGGAGCTGAGCTACGCTGGAGAGAAGGTCTCGATGATCCGTGTCAGATGGGCCAAGAGCGTCCTAAAAGAAGACCGGCATTTCACCACCATGGTTATACCCGAAGCCAAATCCAAGACCACGGGTGCAAACATCACCGCGAAAAATGAGCCATGGGTACTGGCTTCCCAAGTGGACCAATGCTTCTTCATTACCGACCCTCAAAGCCCAGTCGTGTTGTCGTGAGGAGAGGCAAAAGGAAGATCATCGGAATGGACGGAGTCGCCAATGAGCAAGACTTCGACAAGTACGGTGACCCGAAGATGGAACATGAGGACGACGATGAAGTGCCATACACCACAAGAAGAAGCAGGACCACCCTACCTAAAGGACGTCCGTTCAAGAGAAGAACTCCATTTGCGAAAAAGAAGGGCAAGAAGATTGTGAAAAGATAGCTAGCTAAGATAGATTGTATTTAAATTGTAGTCTTCATTTCTCTATTTATTTCGACATATGGAATTGAATTTCTAACTCACAAAAAGTATTGAATTTGTTAATATTTTTTGAACTCATGAATATTTTTGAATTTCATGGGCACTTTTTAAATTCATGAATATTTTTTCAAATTTAATGATATTTTTTCATATTCATAAATGTTTTACCAGTTCACAAATGTTTTGCAACTAAAAATCCAAAAAAAGTTACTAATGGCGCACTAGGGGTGCGCCATTGCTATCAAGGTACTTATGGCGCACCCCTAGGAGGTGCTCCATTGGTATACCAATTTTTATTTAATTAGGTTTATTCTGTTTTTGAATTTCTAACTCACAAAAAGTATTGAATTTGTTAATATTTTTTGAACTCATGATTTTTTTTAAATTTCATGGGCACTTTTTGAATTCATGATTTTTTTCAAATTTGATGATATATTTTCATATTCATAAATGTTTTACCAATTCACAAATGAATGCAACTAAAAATCGAAAAAAAGTTACTAATGGTGCACCCCTAGGAGGTGCGCCATTGCTATCAAGGTACTTATGGCGCATCCCTAGGAGATGCGCCATTAGTAACTTTTTTTTGGATTTTTAATTGCATTCATTTGTGAATTTCTAACTCACAAAAAGTATTGAATTTGTTAATATTTTTTGAAATCATGAATATTTTTAAATTTCATGGGCACTTTTTGAATTCATGAATATTTTTTTCAAATTTGATGATATTTTTTCATATTCATAAATGTTTTGCCAATTCACAAATGAATGCAACTAAAAATCCAAAAAAAGAAGTTACTAATGGCACACCACTAGGAGGTGCGCCATTTCTATCAAGGTACTTATGGCGCACCAGGAGAAGGTGCGCCATTGCTAACCCTCCCCCCACTAAAATCCCCAATCCCCGATCCCCAATCTCACATCTCTCTCAGCCCTAACCCATTGCGCCGCTGGCCCGACCCACTGCGCCGCCGCCCTCGCCCGTGGGACACGTCCGCTCCCAATCCCCCTCCCCCTGCCTCCCTCTCCCCATCCTCCCTTCCTCCCCCTCCGACCCCACCCCTCTCTCGCCAGAGCAGCACCGCAGGGCCCACACCAACCTCGCCCTCTCCCGCGCGTGCCGCAACTTCCGCCTCGTCGAGTCCGGAGCTGCTCGTGGAGGAGACGTGGCTGGAGGCGCTCTCCGGGGAGCTGCTCAAGCCCTACGCGCTCGACCTCTGCCGCTTCGTCGCCCACGAGCACCTGCACGCCAAGGTGCCCGTCTACCCGCCGCCCTACCTCGTCTTCCACGCACCAAATCAAGCGGCGACCAGGTAAATCCCTCTTGACCCACCGGTGTCCACCTCGACCTCCCTCCTCCCCTCCATTCCTGCCGCCCCGCATCTCTTTATGGCTCCATTTGACGGACTCCTCCACCTTCCCTTCTCTCTGCAGGATCGAACGAACTCCATCATCGAGCAGAACCGGGGCGAGCTCCGGCCCTATCCACCAGCATCCAGCGCAGGTATGCTCATCCCCTTCCCGCCCCTCCAGCTGCCGGCGTCCGCCCTCCCTCTCCCCTGTCCCCCATCTCTGATTGTTTTCTTTTCCAGTATCAATCTATATGCTACATGATCTATACCAAGGTGAATAATCTTTTGTCATGGAAGATTGTTGGTTGCTGTGCATGATCTATTGCAACTGCGAATGAATGTCCATGAAAAATGTGTCATGAATTGATGTTGCTGAATATTCATGATATCTGAACCGATTCACACATGTGTGTCTGATTGTAAGACTACAACCTGTATAGGACAGATTTGGTGCAAGAAAACAACACACTTCTACTAATCTCTTGCTGCATAGGAAAGGTATTTTGCAGTGCTCAAGCAAAGTGAGGATAGTTTCAGTTAACTAAGCCGTGATCACTCAAAAGTTAGTTCAAAGAAGATCTTGGTTGGCTTTCAGCAGTTGCTGCAGTTGTCAGAGAGAATTTAAAACCTGTCAAAGAATGAATAGCCTAGTACTTCAGCTATTATCTTCCCCACTGTAGTTTTGCCGGAACCCATCATTCCTACATTTAAATGCATACACATATTAGATAGGCAATGCATAGTGAAGGGTTCCATTCAAATTATAGAGCTGATGTGGGGGCAAGAACTAACCAACTAGATAAACACAACGGTCATTCAGGTAAGGGAGCACGTCCTCTGCTTTTTGCTGCAGTTAACATGGAGGCCAGTCATATCAACACAAATATGCAGTAAGTTGATGAACTGTGTGAATTTCTCCATGTAAACTTGCCAAGGCAAACATCATTGCATTATCTCCTAACCTTTAGTACGAGAGACTCATCAGCAGAATAGTGGGCCTTCTCAGTACCTGTGATCGTGCATGCATGTCAGATCACAATCATTCGATAGCATCCTCGATAGCACTCTCTTTGCCTTCTATGGTTTGTCCTGGGTAGCATACTGTAGAGATTACTCAACTTTTGCAGACGTATTTGCGATCCATGATATTTCTTTGGAGTCTCATGATACATCCCTTAATTTTTTTGAAATTCGTAGACACTAAAATCAAAATAGCTCATGGCTGTTTGATGTGACCGTGATTAGGTTTATGTCCATTTCAATGGCTACTTGCAGCAACAGCTGAATGTAACTGGATTTTTGAACACATGAATTGTAGATAGTTTCAGATAACTAAGATTGGCAGAATATCTTGTTTCAAATATAGCCTATGCATGTCTTGTTTTCTGGTTATGGATATTGTATAATACTGCATACCTTGTTTTTTTGTAATATAATGCTTCCCAAAGGTTTCAATATTTTGCTGTTACCATTGTTCTTTTTCATTTCCTACTATCCTTATTCCAGTTCTCTTAAATTGCTATGTTGTGTGTAAGAGAATTAGATCTTGGATCTGCTAGTGGACTTTGGGAGTTTGTTAGCCAGCTTGGTGACTCTAGATTTTTTCTGTGATCTGTGGCTGGCATCTAGACAGCACACACATACATATAGAGGCACATTGTGGTGCTGCTTTGTTTCTGTGTTCACATTGTGGTGCCTGGCACATTTGCCCTATCACTTCGTTACCCCTTTCTCCTGAAATGTTGATTAATTTCCGTTTCTGTTGAGATTGGGGCACTCCTAGGTTAAGAAAATTAGCAAAGGTCATGCCCAATTTTCTTGACCTAGAAGGTGCCTGATTCTGAATAGAAACAAAAAATAATCACATTTATAGTTTGACCTAGATATAGGGGTGCTACTGCTACTGCTTTGAGTTGCTACCGCTATATCCTCCATCCCGTCCCACCGGAGCAAGAAAACCTACAAGCTGCTCCTCATGTTTCCCCTCTACTAGTAGACTGGAACTTTCCAATGCTGGCTGGTTTGCACCCTCTACAAGCTGCTACTGCTTCCGAATAACCTAACAGCCATCAAAATCTAGTTTGAATCAGAAAAAATGTGAGAAAACCCATCGATTGAGGCGAACAACTATTTGTAGATGAGGAGGGGCATTTGAGGCCCCATCGAGTCTATGAAGATGTGAAGGGTCCTGATATATTGACTTGTGGATTTATTTTTTCCTAGACTACATTTAAGAAATAACTCTAGTAGCCTTTTTTCCTATTTAGAGCGAACATGGCCCACAATGATGAGGCCGGCGGTTCGGGCAAGGCATTCTGGGAGCTGTCCCAGGAGATGGAGGAACAACCTCACCGCTATGAGGACGCCGCGGAAGACACCGATCCCGACTACACAACCCCTAGTGGCATCAGGGATGACACCACTGATGGTACCACCGAGGATGCCACCACTGATGATGGCAGCGCACACACAGATGGCAGCCAACCGAAGAGGCAATGGAAGGACCAGTGCCCGAACGTGCTCAGCACCGTTAAGCAGGAATTTACTGAAGTGTCCTCCAGTGGGCATCCAACGACGCCCAAAGAATTAGTCAGTGGGTACTCGGGACAACTCGGGTGCATTCTCTGGAGCACTGTCTCGATCTACACCAAGAACCTAAGGCATCTTGACCGAGGGAATTTGCGCAACCTCCTCTTCATGAAGCTGCACGAATGATACAGGTTCCCGGGTGACTTCGCAAACACACGCCTCTCAGGGAATAAAGAGAACAGTGCCGCCCTCATGAAGATGAGCACGGCCCTGGCTACTTGGAGAGCCGTGGTGAGGAGAAGGATTCTAAGAGTGATAGTTATGAGAAGATCAAGGAGACAAATCCTTCGATCAGCAAGCTGACTACCGGGAGTTCAAGATCAAGTGCGAGAGCAACGCAACCGTGGAATCAAGTCAGTGGGGCAAAGATATGCGGGGCTCGAACTTAGAGATCCACAAACTCGGTCCCGGCGGTTACAGAGTGGCGGAACCTATATGGGACAAGGAGGATGCGGAGCGTGCCGAGCAAGGCCTACCGCCCCTCTTCGATAAATACCGTGACAACCAGACCGGGAACTATGTCAGGGCCCGGTACAAGGTGGACCCGGTAACAAAGGAGCTTACCACGGATCCGAAGACCAAGGCGCTTGAGCTTGTTCTGGTAAGGAATACACCCCCGCGTGATTGGCTCCATATGGTTGCATTCTAATTAATGAAGCCAAATTTCTAAATGGTTCATGTTCCTTCCGCAGGACACTGAAAGCAGTAGCGCGGGGTCGTCTCAGAGCTCCCCTTGGGACACCACTTTAAATAGGGCGTTAAACATAATGAAACACAAGGATAAGTTCAGTAAGCCGTCGTCAGCTGGTCGTGTGGCCAGCAAAGGCTTGTCCACGAAATGGTCGGAATACTATAACGCTGGGCGAAAGGAGAGAAAGACCAGCTCGGAAAGCCAGGAGCGCAAGGTTCAAGAACTCAAGGCACAAGTGGTGCGGATTCCGGAGATTGTCCAAGAGCAAGCGCGAGACCAACTGGGAGCGACGATCACCGCCATTGTGCCTACCTTGATTGAGGGGCTGCAGGCGTGGATTGCGGGCAGCCAACAGGGGCCGCCCCCGATTCCCAGCTTCACGGCCAGCAACTCGCACAACACACCGGCAACGCCATTGGTATCTCCGACGGAGGCGATATTGGTGCCTCCGGCGCCGGCGCGGGCATTGGAGCTTAATGCACCCGGGTGTGGGAAGAATACACCGGCCGGCACCTCGGCAGCAAGCGGCCCCTCCGTCACTTGCACGCCTGCCGTTGGCGGTGCCTCGACATTAGCCGAGCTCGACGCCATCACGGTAACTAAGCCTCTCGGCCGATGACTTCATCTCCTTGCCTTTGACTGGGTATCCCTAACGCGCTACATGTTTCCGCAGGGCGCCGCCGATGTTCCATGCACTCTCCTGCACTTTGTGGTCAGCGAGTTGATCGATGTCGCCAAGACCAGAATTGTTCAACCGAGCAACCCCGTGTTCCACGGTAATCCGATGCCACCCACCGTGTATAGGGTTCAACTGGTTCAGGTGCTGCCGGGCTGGGACGACTTCTTACCTCTGTTTCGACCTGCTGGGGCCAACGAAGATGATGTGATGACCCTCAGCGCCTGCTTAAGCTGGCCCCTGCTTTGGCCGAAGAGCCAGATTCGTTTGGGGGCGGGGGACACTACCCCACAGACAACACAGCCAGTCGTGCCGGTACCAAGCCATGGCAAGACCGCCGCAACGCTACCGGACATGCCGAACATGCACACGTGATACGTCTCTAACGTATCTACTTTTCCAAACACTTTTGCCATTGTTTTGGACTCTAACTTGCATGATTTGAATGATACTAACCCGAACTGACGCTGTTTTCAGCAGAACTGCCATGATGTTGTTTTATGTGTAGAAAAGAAAAGTTCTCGGAATGTCCTGAAAATCCACGGAGGCACTTTTTTGAATTAATAAGAATTTCTGGGCGAAAGAAATACACCAGGGGGCCCACACCCTGTCCACGAGACAGGGGGGCACACTCCCCTATCTTGTGGCCCCCCTGGACCTCCACCGGCCTCAACTCCAACTCCATATATTCACGTTCGGGGAGAAAAAAATCAAGGAGAAAGTTTGATCGCGTTTTACGACACGGAGCCGCCGCCAAGCCCTAATCTCTCTCGGGAGGGCTGATCTGGAGTCTGTTCGGGGCTCCGGAGAGGGGGATTCGTCGCTGTCGTCATTATCAACCATCCTCCATCACCAATTTCATGATGCTCACCGCCTGCGTGAGTATTTCCATCATAGGCTTGCTGGACGGTGATGGGTTGGATGAGATTTACCATGTAATCAAGTTAGTTTTGTTAGGGTTTGATCCCTAGTATCCACTATGTTCTGAGATTGATGTTGCTATGACTTTGCTATGCTTAATGCTTGTCACTAGGGCCCGAGTGCCATAATTTCAGATCTAAACCTATTATGTTTTCATGAATATATGTGTGTTCTTGATCCTATCTTGCAAGTCTATAGTCACCTATTATGTGTTATGATCCGACAACCCCGAAGTGACAATAATCGGGATACTTCTCGGTGATGACCGTAGTTTGAGGAGTTCATGTATTCACTATGTGCTAATGCTTTGTTCCAGTTCTCTATTAAAAGGAGGCTTTAATATCCCTTAGTTTCCACTAGGACCCCGCTGCCACGGGAGGGTAGGACAAAAGATGTCATGCAAGTTCTTTTCCATAAGCATGTATGACTATTTACGGAATACATGCCTACATTACATTGATGAACTGGAGCTAGTTCTGTGTCACCCTATGTTATAGCTATTACATGAGGAATCGCATCCGGCATAATTATTCATCACTGATCCATTGCCTACGAGCTTTTCGTATATTGTTCTTCGCTTATTTACTTTTCCGTTGTTACTGTTACAACTACTACAAAAACCCAAAAAACTATTATCTTTACTTTTGCTACCGTTACCTTTATTATCATACCACTTTTGCTACTAAATACCTTGCTGTAGATACTAAGTTATCCAGGTGTGGTTGAATTGACAACTCAACTGCTAATACTCAAGAATATTCTTTGGCTCTCATTGTGCCGAATCAATAAATTTGGGTTGAATACTTTACCCTCGAAAGCTGTTGGGATCCCCTACACTTGTGGGTTATCAAGACTAATTTCTGGTGCCGTTGCCGGGGAGCATAGCTCTATTCTTTGAGTCACTTGGGATTTATATCTGTTGATCACTATGAAGAACTTGAAAGACGACAGAACTACGATTTTGCCCTCAACTACGAGGGGAGGTAAGGAACTGCCATCTAGCTCTGCACTAGATTCTCCTTCCGTTATTAGTAAGCTTGCGACACCTAAACCTGCTACTGCTATGAATTCTGATATGTCTCATGTTGTTGATGATGCCACTTCTGCTATGCATGATGAAACTACTTCTGTGCGTGATACTACTTTGCCATTAGATGAATTTCTTGATGAACAACTTGCTAGTGTTAGGGGGAATGAAAATATTGAAGATGCTATTATTGATGATAGTGATGATGAAAATTTTCCCAATGATTATGAATTGCCTATTGTTCCCGAGGGTTATGTTATGAATGAAGAAGCTGCTAGAGCTATCTTTGCTTGCAATGATAGATATGATCTAAAGAAATTATTAGCTAAATGGAAGCAGCAGTCTCTTAATGCTAGAATGAAACCTGACCCTGCTTTTGCTACTTCACCTATCTGTGTTACTGATAAGGATTATGAATTCTCCGTTGATCCTGAGATTGTTACTTTAGTTGAATCTGATCCTTTTTATGGCCTTGAATCTGAAACTGTTGTGGCACATCTTACCAAGTTGAATGATATATCCACCCTGTTTACTAGTGATGATAAGTCTCGCCATTTTTATATCCTTAAGATATTTCCGTTCTTATTAAAGGGTGATGCTAAGACTTGGTATAATTCTCTTGCTCCTGGTTGTGTGCGTAGTCCCCAGGATATGACTTATTAATTCTCTGCTAAATATTTCCCCGCTCATAAGAAACAAGCTGCCTTGCGGGAAATATATAATTTTGTGCAAATCAAAGAAGAGAGTCTCCCACAAGCTTGGGGGAGGCTTCTCTGGTTACTTAATGCTTTGCCTAATCATCCTCTTAAGAAAAATGAAATACTTGATATCTTTTATAATGGACTAATCGATGCTTCGAAGGACTACTTGGATAGTTGTGCTGGTTGTGTTTTCAGGGAAAGAACAGTCGACGAAGCTGAAATATTATTGAATAATATGTTGACTAATGAAAATAATTGGACTCATCCTGAGCCAATTCCTGAAGCAATTCCTGAACCAATTGAGCCAACTCCTGAGCCTATTCCTAAACCCACTCCGAAGAAGAGAGGTGTTTTATTTCTCAGTCCTAAAGATATGCAAGAGGCAAAGAAATCAATGAAAGAAAAAGGTATTAAAGCTGAAGATGTTAAGAATTTACCACCTATTGAAGAAATACATGGTCTTAATATACCGCCTGTTGAAGAACCACATTGTCTTGATAACCCGACACAGGTAGTAAAGGTAAATTATCTCTATAGATATGATAAAGTTGAAATCCCCTCTACTAAATTTCATAGCCGATGCTTAGATGAATTTGATGACTTTATGGTTAGACAAGAAAGTTTTAATGCTTATGTTGGTAGAGAGTTAAAGAATAATGCTTTCGAGATAGGACGTGTGAGCAATAATATGGCTGGAGTTAAAGGTGAACTCAAACTCATTAGCAAATATACTTCTATGGTTGCTACTCAAGCTGAGCAAGTACTCAAAGCTCAAAATGATTTGCTTGATGAATTAAATAATAAAAATGACTTTGTTGTTAGAGTGGCTACTAGAACTGGTAGAATGACTCAGGAACCTTTGTATCCTGAAGGCCACTCTAAGAGAATCGAGCAAGATTCTTAGAGAAATAATTTAGAGGCACCTAGTTCTTCCAAAAAGAAGAAAAAGAAAAACGATAGGACTTTGCATGCTTCTAGTGAACCTACTGTAGACACACCTGAGAATCCTAATGATATTTCTATTTCTGATGCTGAAACTCAATCAGGTGATGAACATGAACCTGGTGATAAATGTTAATGATAATGTCCATGTTGATGCTCAAGCTAGCAAAAACAATGATGTAGAGATTGAACCTGCTATTGATCTTGATAACCCACAATCAGAGAATCAACGTTATGATAAGAGAGATTTTGTTGCTAGGAAGCATGGTAGAGAAAGAGAACCATGGGTTCAGAAACCCATGCCCTTTCCTCCTAAACCATCCAAAACAAAGGATGATGAGGACTTTGAGTCCTTTGCTGAAATGATTAGACCTATTTTCTTACGTATGCGCTTAACCGATATGCTCAAAGTAAATCCTTATGCTAAGTATATGAAGGATATCATTGTCACGCCCAATATGCGACCCTATCCAAAAGGAACTCGAAGGTCCCACCAAGGATAGACCCACATATTGGAACACTTGTGCAAGGTGGATATCATTACATCAACATTACATAATAGATGGGGATACATACAAAAGGCATGCAATGCCACACGAATACAACATCATCTTACAAGAGAGCACCATCCGACTACGGATGAAACACAAACAGAAGCTCAAACGACATCCACCCTGCTAGCCCAGGCTGCCGACCTGGAACCTATCCCCTGATCAAAGAAGAAGCAGAAGAAGAAACTCCAAAACAAGCAAACATCACTCTCACGTCAGGATCATCGCAAAACCTATACCTGCAACTGTTGTTGTAGTAATCTATGAGCCACGAGGACTCATCAATCCCATTACCATGGGTATGAAGACTAGCAAAGCTTAATAGGAAAGGAAGGGGTGAAGTGGTGAGGTTGCATCAGCGACTAAGCATATATGGTGGCTAACATACGCAAATAAGAGCAAGGAGAGAGCAAGCGGAACGGTCGTGAAGCTAGCAATGATCAAGAGGTGATCCTGAACTCCTACTTACATCAAACATAACCCAAGAAACCGTGTTCACTTCCCGGACTCCGCCGAGAAGAGACCATCATGGCTACACACGCGGTTGATACATTTTAATTCAGATCTGGTGTCAAGTTATCTACAACCGGACATTAACAAATTCCCATCTGCCTATAACCGCAGGCACGGCTTTCGAAAGATTATACCCTGCAGGGGTGTCCCAACTTAGCCCATGATAAGCTCTCGCGATCAATGAAGGATAAACCTTCTCCCAGGTAGACCCGATCAGACTCGGAATCCCGGTTTACAAGACATTTCGACAATGGTAAAACAAGACCAGCAAAGCCGCCCGATGCGCCGACAATCCCGATAGGAGCTGCACATATCTCGTTCTCAGGGCAACACCGGATAAGCGAAGCGTATAGGTACCGACGTAACCCAAGTTGCCAAGGGATGGTCCCGCACGGTGCTCTAGTTTGGACCAACGCTTAGACAAGCACTGGCCCGGGGGGGGGGGCTATAATAAAGATGACCCTCGGGTTAATTACTCCCAAGGGAAATATAGGTGGTGGTGAGGCAAATGGTAAAACCAAGGTTGGGCCTTGCTGGAGGAGTTTTATTCAAAGCGAACTGTCAAGGGGGTCCCATAAATCAACCGACCGCGTAAGGAACGTAAAATCCGGGAACATAACACCGGTATGACAGAAACTAGGGCGGCAAGAGTGGAACAAAACACCAGGCATAAGGCCGAGCCTTCCACCCTTTACCAAATATATAGATGCATTAATAATATAAAAGATATTGTGATATCCCAACAAAATCCTGTCCACCATGGAGCAATCTTCAACTTCACCTACAACTAACAATGCTATAAGAGGGGCTGAGCAAAGCGGTAACATAGCCAAACAATGGTTTGCTAGGAAGGGTGTCAAAGGTTAGAGGTTCATGGCAATTTAGGAGGCTTGAAGAGCAAAAGATAGGTAACGCAGCATAGCGATAGAACGAAGCAACTAGCATAGCAATGATAGTAGTGAGACCCAGGGTAGTGGTCATCTTGCCTGAAATCCTGCTAGGAAGAAGAACGAGTCCATGAAGAAGACGAACGGATGAAGCCACGAAGACGAACCAAGCGTAGACGAACGAATCCTCACGATCGCAACGAAACAGGAACTATCGAGAAGAAGCACACAACATGGTAAACACACCACACATAGACAAGACATGATGCACAACAAGCATGATGCATGGAAAAGCTACATGAAGCTACTCATGGCAATAGACGATGCAAACAAGAGCAACACATCAAAGCAAGTTTACATGAGGCCGAGAATAACATATAACAATTCCGGTAAGTCCTCATATGCATATTTTGAAATTTGTCTAGATCTGAATAAACATTATGTTCAAGTTGTTAAACAGCAAGTTAAGATGCACTAAGATGATCTACACGAGATTCTAGTCAAGTTACTTATAAAGTTCATTTAATTCGGAGCTACGGCTTAGAAGATATGAGCAAAACAAGATAAACATGGCATTGATGCAAAATGCATACAAACATCAAGCAAACACACCAAAACAAGGATGCAACATGATAATATGGAACTACATGCAAAATCAAGCAAGTTTCATATAGAGCACACTCAAAACGGAGCAACGGTGCAACACATACGCTCTATACAAGTCATAGGAACAATCTGTCCAAAACAGCAACTAGGCATATTGCAAGCATCAAAACAATATGCTACAGCACCTCAATATGAAAACAAAAGGCATGGTCATGATGTAGAGGTAAAGCATAACAAAACATGAACACTGAGCTATCTCCAGAAATCACTAGAACATGCTCCAACACACATGGCAAGATTGCAAATAATAACAGTTTCAGACTTTCAGGAAATAACATCAGGTTGCAATGTTTAAAGCTATTAAACAACATGTTACAGGAACTTATCATGACAAACAAAGTCATGGCATGCTACTACTAAATACATAGAGCAAAAGTCCCTTACTGACCAAGAGCCAAAAAGGAACAGAAGAAATGATGGCATCCATGTAAACATGGCAGGAACAACGATAAGTAGGCATGTTGGTGAGCTTTAACCACTCACCACAGAGCAATACATGGCATGGCAAGGCAACCAACAGTAAGACATGTTTATGAAGCTAAGCATGGCAAGAACAAGTTCATAGGTTGCATGGATCACTAGAAAATCACATGGCAAAACTGAACTTCATGTTAACAGGCTGACAGCAACATCATTTAGCAACTTTGGAGCAAGATATTAACAATCTACAGCAAGCTATAAATGAAACCAGGGGCATGAATGGATAGCTCATAACCATATGTACAAAACATCCTTACTGAAGTATCTCAAAATAAGCATGGATCTCTCTGTAGCATCAAGTTTACATGGCATAAAAATAACAGCAGAACAGGGACTGAAATCAGCAACATCACGAGGCCTAGTTTACATGCTTGTGATAGTCACCACATTGATCACAAAAATACATGGCATACACCCCTAGAAAGATGGCATGCCATAGATCAAAACACATGTAGATATCAACCTCATAGGATGCACACATCAATCATGGCAAAAATGACAAAAGAGCAAGTTATGACAGTTTCAGCAGATTAACAGCAACATGCACTTTTGCAATGGTGATTCAGGCATCAAGATGAACTCAAATAAACATGATGCAATGGAATGAAATGAAGTACTCGTTGAGACGAACAATTTGACATATTACACGCACGAAACGGAGCAGTATGCAGCAAGTTATGATGCAATGAACATGGCATGATAATGTCAAAATATTCGGGGACTTGGTCATTTCTGAAAAAAAACTGACGAGCGCTAAATAACTAACACACGCACAGAGCGGGGCCTAGCGGGTCCTCACCAGAGGGCCTATGGGCCAGCGGATCTGGGCCGGAGGGAAGGGGAGGTTGGGCCGTGGCCCACGTGGAGGCTCGGGAGGCAGGCTGGATCGGGACGCCTCCCGATCCGTTGCGGCGGCGAGCCGGTCGCCGGCGAGCGGCGGAGAGAGGACGGGGACGGGTGGAGGCCGGAGGCGCGCGGGGACGCGGCGGTGCACGGCGGAGAGACCGCATCCGGGCGGCGG
>NC_057795.1:28931383-28936703 GCF_018294505.1 Triticum aestivum | reverse complement strand
GGCGGAGCTGCGAAGGCCGGCGAGGTCGGCGGGGTCCCTCCGGTGAGGCGCATGTGCGGGAGGCTCCTGGTGCCGAGCGCGGGCGACGGAGTCGGGCTCGCGGGCCCGCCGTGGGCTCGCGGGCCGGCGGCGGCTGGCGGCGGGGATCGCCATGTTGCGCGCTGGGATTCACTGTGGCGGGCGGCGCGGTGGAGCGGACATGTCCGGCGCGACGTGGACGTGTCCGGTGGCGGCGGGGAGGAAGATGGCTAGGGTTTGGACTGCGCGAAAAATCCGGGAGGGGCACATATTTATAGGTAGAGGGGGCTAGGAGACTCCAAATGAGGCACGGTTTTCTCCCACACGATCGTGATCGAACGACCGAGAGCATGGAGGGGAGTTTGCTGGGTTTTGGGCCACTTTGGAAGGGGTGTTGGGCTGCACACAAAAGAGGCTTTTACGGTTACCCGGTTAACCGTTGGAGTATCAAACGACCTCCAAATGGCACGAAACTTGACAGGCGGTCTACCGATGCTATACCAAGGCCGCTTGGCAAGCCTCGGGCCATTCCGAGAAAGTTTAACACCCGCTCACAATGAGAGACAAAAGGGGGACGCCGGAGGACATAGGAGTGCCGGATTGCAAAACGGACAACGGGGAAAACGCTCGGATGCATGAGACAAACACGTATGCAAAATGAAATGCTCATGATGACATGATATGAAATGCATATGATGACATGGCGAAGTGCAACACGCAAGCAAATGACATGGCAACGACGGCGAATAACTGGCAGACACCTGGCGCATCGAATCCGGGGCGTTACAACACTCCTCCACTAACAAGAGATCTCGTCCCAAGATCTTAGGACCGAGACGGAAGGGAAAAGGGATGAGGTGAAACAAGAACTCAAGAGAAGAAGCAAAGTATCTAGAGCACCCGAGAAGAAGAGAGGAACGACGAGAATGATGAGAAATGAAAGCTCACTGAATCGGATAGACTATGAAACAACTTTGGTTAGAACGAGATAAGAAACGAATAAGACTGAAAAGACTTAGGCAGCACTCCGGCTGAAACATGGAGGAATAGAACACGAACTCAAGAGGATGGAATGATACTTGATGAACTTTTACGAGAATGAATTAAATCATGAAGAACCACCATGAAGAACTCCGGTGACAAAAAGATGATGAGATAGAATGAAGGATGAAAGAATAAGATTAAAGCTTGCGGTGACTTAGGTGGAGGTTCCGACGAAATGGCCAAGGAAATATTTGAACTCCGGAAAAGAAAAGATGAGAACACTTGGAACTAGAATTTATTCAACAAGAACAAACTCCGAAGGAAAGGATTAATCACTTTGAGGAAATAAGAATAAGATTTATTGTATGCTTATCCTTCATCAAATTAGATTGATGACAAGCAATTGATTTTGCATACTACTTATTCTCATTGAAAAGGATTGTGAAATAACATATCGCACACTTGAGAAGGTCTTCATGAACCACCGGTAGGATTCGAAAGAACGAATGGATTAAAATGATGATCAAGGAAAAAGAATCTTGAACGGACCACCGTAAGAATTCGGAAATGACTGACGAAAGAGAATGAATCACCGTAAGAATTAGAAGAACAAATATGCTAGAGGGGATTTAGATGCAAAAGAACAAAGAGATCATGAGCTGATTAAAGAACACTTGAACGAAGCACGGGGGTAGATAGAGAACGATAACTGGAATGATGGCCTCCGGTAAAAAGAAATAGGAAAACAACTACTGACATACTCCGGATGGGTAAGAAAAGAATATCTGACAAATGGATTAATTCGCGAGGATAACATGGAGCTAGAACCACGAAACTTCGAGAGAACGGGCAAGATTTAGAGGAAAAACTCTTCTTCGGTCTTTAAATGACGACGAGAAACACCACCAAAATTACTGAGATACTCCGGGAGAATGAAAAGACCAAAGGTTGAATCGGTAATGACAAGAATTGAAATCGGTCTTGAAAAGGCATGTGACTGATGGAATCCATTCTCACGTCACACTTGAAAAGAATTTGGGAATAGCTCCGAAATAATTAGAAGAGTCAGGTAAGATCCTGGAAAAAGACCAGTGGGTTAGGGCCCACTGAAGAGATAACACTGTTGGAAAGGATTGTTGAATAGGTAGATGATGCACCGGAACAATTGAGATATTTGAATGAGGTGACAACCTCGAATTAATCTCGAATGCAGACGAATCTCATGAGATATCTTGAACACTCCAAAAGGATAAACTAGCGAGAGGCGAACGAGCAGGGAAAACACTTGATCCAAGGAACAGAATGTGATCAACCCGAAAAAACTTGAATTGAATCCACCGGAAGAGAAATGGATGAAGAATGACGAACGAGACGAGAATTCACCGGTTGAAATAATTGAGGGAAGACTGAAGAGGCTCCGTACAAATGAAATTTAATGGTCGGAAAAGAAACTCGAACTCCGGGAATAAGAGGGTGGGAGGGCGGGAAAACAAAGGGAACTTGGAAGGGGAAAACCGACGAATAGCTTGAAGAGAAAACACCGGTTGAAATCATTTTGGAAAGAAAGCAAAGACTTCGCACGAGTAGGATGGATACTCGATTACGGACTCCGACTCCGAGATGAAAAAGGGGTGGGCGGGTGGGAAAAGAAGACAACTGAGTATTGAACTTGACAACGATGAAGAGGCTCGAGTCAACTTGACGAGAAATGCACCGGATGAAAAGAGATGAGAGCCAATGATCGGAAAACCAACTGCGTGAACCTAAAGAAAAATTTGAAGGGGAAGAGGACTAATTGAAAACACCTACATCAAGATTCCTTACCAGAGCGACAAAGGGGTTGAGGAGTAAAAAGAATTCCTACTCTCCGATATAACTAGACTCCGAAAACAGTTTTTTTTTCTAGACTCAACAACGGCCAAACTACACGATCAATCAAGGGGCCTCCTAGGGTCGGTCGAGGCTCTGATACCAACTTGTCACGCCCAATATGCGACCCTATCCAAAAGGAACTCAAAGGTCCCACCAAGGATAGACCCGCATATTGGAACGCTTTTGCAAGGTGGATATCATTACATCAACATTACATAATAGATGGGGATACATACAAAAGGCATGCAATGCCACACGAATACAACATCATCTTACAAGAGAGCACCATCCGACTACGGATGAAACACAAACAGAAGCTCAAACGACATCCACCCTGCTAGCCAGGCTGCCGACCTGGAACCTATTCCCTGATCGAAGAAGAAGCAGAAGAAGAAACTCCAAAACAAGCAAACATCGCTCTCACGTTAGGATCATCACAAAACCTGTACCTGCAACTGTTGTTGTAGTAATCTGTGAGCCACGAGGACTCAGCAATCCATTACCATGGGTATCAAGACTAGCAAAGCTTAATAGGAAAGGAAGGGGTGAAGTGGTGAGGTTGCAGCAGCGACTAAGCATATATGGTGGCTAACACACGCAAATAAGAGCGAGGAGAGAGCAAGCGGAACGGTCGTGAAGCTAGCAATGATCAAGAGGTGATACCGAACTCCTACTTACGTCAAACATAACCCAAGAAACCGTGTTCACTTCCCGGACTCCGCCGATAAGAGACCATCACGGCTACACACGCGGTTGATGTGTTTTAATTCGGATCTGGTGTCAAGTTATCTACAACCGGACATTAACAAATTCCCATCTGCCTATAACCGCAGGCACGACTTTCGAAAGATTATACCCTGCAGGGGTGTCCCAACTTAGCCCATGATAAGCTCTCGCGATCAACGAAGGATAAACCTTCTCCCAGGAAGACCCGATCAGACTCGGAATCCCGGTTTACAAGACATTTCGACAATGGTAAAACAAGACCAGCAAAGCCGCCCGATGCGCCGACAATCCCGATAGGAGCTGCACATATCTCGTTCTCAGGGCAACACCGGATAAGCGAAGCGTATAGGTACCGACGTAACCCAAGTTGCCAAGGGATGGTCCCGCACGGTGCTCTAGTTTGGACCAACACTTAGACAAGCACTAGCCCGGGGGGGGGCTATAATAAAGATGACCCTCGGGTTAATTACTCCCAAGGGAATTATAGGTGGTGGTGAGGCAAATGGTAAAACCAAGGTTGGGCCTTGCTGGAGGAGTTTTATTCAAAGTGAACTGTCAAGGGGGTCCCATAAATCACCCGACCGCGTAAGGAACGCAAAATCCTGGAACATAACACCGGTATGACGGAAACTAGGGCGGCAAGAGTGGAACAAAACACCAGGCATAAGGCCGAGCCTTCCACCCTTTACCAAATATATAGATGCATTAATAATATTAAAGATATTGTGATATCCCAACAAAATCCTGTCCACCAAGGAGCAATCTTCAACTTCACCTGCAACTAACAACGCTATAAGAGGGGCTGAGCAAAGCGGTAACATAGCCAAACAATGGTTTGCTAGGAAGGGTGTCAAAGGTTAGAGGTTCATGGCAATTTAGGAGGCTTGAAGATCAAAAGATAGGTAACGCAGCATAGCGATAGAACGAAGCAACTAGCATAGCAATGATAGTAGTGAGATCCAGGGTAGCGGTCATCTTGCCTGAAATCCCGCTAGGAAGAAGAACGAGTCCATGAAGAAGATGAACGGATGAAGCCACGAAGACAAACCAAGCGTAGACGAACGAATCCTCACGATTGCAGCGAAACAGGAACTATCGAGAAGAAGCACACAACATGGTAAACACACCACGAAGACGAATCAATCATGGCAAAAATGACAAAAGAGCAAGTTATAACGTTTCAGCAGATTAACAGCAACATGCACTCTTGCAACGATGATTCAGGCATCAAGATGAACTCAAATAAACATGATGCAATGGAATGAAATGAAGTACTCATTGAGACGAACAATTTGACATATTACACGCACGAAACAGAGCAGTATGTAGCAAGTTATGACGCAATGAACATGGCATGATAATGTCAAAATATTCGGGGACTGTCATTTCTGAAAAAAAACTGACAAGCGCTAAATAACTAAAACACGCACAGAGCGGGGCCTAGCGGGTCCTCACCAGAGGGCCTATGGGCCAGCGGATCTTAGCCGGAGGGAAGGGGAGGTTGGGCCGTGGCCCACGTGGAGGCTCGGGAGGAAGGCTGGATCGGGACGCCTCCTGATCCGTTGCGGCGGCGAGCCGGTCGCCGGCGAGCGGCGGAGAGAGGACAGGGACGGGTAGAGGCCGGAGGCGCACGGGGACGCGGCGGCACACGGCGGCGAAACCGCATCCGGGCAGCGGCGGGGAGGCGCCGGCGGGTTCTGGGGGCGGCGGTGGAGCTGCG
>NC_057795.1:28917012-28931136 GCF_018294505.1 Triticum aestivum | reverse complement strand
CGTCGCGGGCTCGCGGGCCGGCGGCGGCTGGCGGCGGGGATCGCCACGTGGCGCGCTGGGATTCGCTGCGGCGGGCGGCGCTGTGGAGCGGACATGTCCGGCGCGACGTGGACGTGTCCGGTGGCGGCGGGGAGGAAGATGGCTAGGGTTTGGACTACGCGAAAAATCCGGGAGGGGCACATATTTATAGGTAGAGGGGGCTAGGAGAATCCAAATGAGGCACGATTTTCGCCCACACGATCGTGATCGAACGACCGAGAGCATGGAGGGGAGTTTGCTGGGTTTTGGGCCACTTTGGAAGGGGTGTTGGGCTGCACACAAAAGAGGCTTTTACGGTTACCCGGTTAACCGTTGGAGTATCAAACGACCTCCAAATGGCACGAAACTTGACAGGCGGTCTACCGGTGCTATACCAAGGCCGCTTGGCAAGCCTCGGGCCATTCCGAGAAAGTTTAACACCCGCTCACAACGAGAGACAAAAGGGGGACGCCGGAGGACATAGGAGTGCCGGATTGCAAAATGGACAACGGGGAAAACGCTCGGATGCATGAGACGAACACATATGCAAAATGAAATGCACATGATGACATGATATGAAATGCATATGATGACATGGCGAAGTGCAACACACAAGCAAATGACATGGCAATGACGGCGAATAACTGGCAGACACCTGACGCATCGAATCCGGGGCGTTACAATCATCACAAATAAAAGAAAGATACCGGAAGCTGAAATTTCCACCATGCTTGATAATTACACTTTTAAGGGTGGAATACCAAAGAAACTTGGAGATCCGGGGGTACCAACTATACCATGCTCCATTAAAAGAAATTATGTTAGAGCTGCTTTATGTGATCTTGGAGCCGGTGTTAGTGTTATGCCTCTCTCTTTATATCGTAGACTTGAATTGAATAAGTTGACACCTACTGAAATATCTTTGCAAATGGCTAATAAATCAACTGCTATACCTGTTGGTATTTGTGAGGATGTGCCTGTTGTGGTTGCAAATGTCACTATCTTAACGGACTTTGTTATTCTTGATATTCTCGAGGATGATAGTATGTCTATTATCCTTGGTAGACCTTTTCTTAATACTGCAGGGGCTGTTATTGATTGCAACAAAGGCAATGCCACTTTTCATGTTAATGGTAATGACCATACGGTACACTTTCCGAGGAAACAATCTCAAGTTCATAGCATCAATTCTATTGGAAAAGTTCCAACTATTATTATTGGAGGTTTTGAATTTCCTCTCCTACTATCAATAAAAAGTATGATATTCTTATTGTTGGGGATTTTCATATCCCCATTGAGGTAACTTAGTGTTATTCGAAATTTCTTCGGTTCCGTGTTATTCAAAATGAGTTCGTTAACAAGACTTGATCAACCTTGTTAGTGGATTCATTTTGATGATCATGAGATGGATGAAACTAGAAGGCACAACCTTCTGTACCCTCTTTTTACTTTCTGTTATTTAGAATAAATAAAGCAAAAAATAGTATTATCTGTCTGTTTTCTGAATAATCCGTGCATTAAAAAATATCCCGAAAATAAAAGTGCTCAAAATGCCCTGCAAATTTAGCATGATTTTTTATGGAATATTTGAGGATTTTAGGCACTGAAAACACTACAGGAGGGGCAAGTACCAGGCCACAAGAGTGGAGCCCCCCCTATAGGGCACGCCCCCTGTCTCGTGGGCCCCTGGTGGCCCCCCTCCACTTATGCCAGCACCCACACACTTCATCTTCTACCCCAAAAAAACCCATCCAGCTCAAGCACGAGTTCTAGCTCTTTTTGTTGCGATTTTCGATCTCCTTGCTCAAAGCTCCATTTACAAACTGCTTTGGGAGATTGTTGCTTGGTATGTGACTCCTTCATTGGTCCAATTAGTTTTTGTTCTAGTGCTTTATTCATTGCAAATTTTTGCTGCATAGGTGACCATGTTCTTGAGCTTGCATGTTAAATTTATGAGGTCCCAAGCAATTTTGATGCGTGATGTAGGCTCTAGGCACTTGTAGGAGTAGTTGCTACCAATCTTGTTTAGTTTTATTCTCTTTTATTTTGAAGTTACTAAAATTTCAGAAATTTTCAGAAAAAGAATTATGCTTAGAAGAATGTACCAAGGTGGTTCCCCGGCAAAGAAAGGGCCAAGGATTGCTATACGTGAGCAAGATGTTGAATTGCCGAGGGACACGGATGTACGAGCTTGTGAGTGGCCATCCGATGATTTTATGGTCGAAGGAGGCTTCAAGGAGGAATTTGACGCATATGTGTGTAATGCCGAGCTGGAGGACTTCTTACAAGATAAGTGTCCGCAGTACTATCAATTGACTGATTCTTTTGTGCGGTGGTTCAAGTATAACTGTGCGCGTAATTCTCCTAGTGTCATATTTGATATTTATGATACATCTTATACCATGGATTTAGAGGATTTCACAACTGCTTGCAAACTCCCAAAGTGGAGTAATATTAATGATACTCACAAATCTAAATTTAGAGATTTTCTTGCTAGTATTACTGTGGGAGAATCTAGGGACATAGCACAAGCTACCATAGGGAGCATTCATTTTCCTGCTATACATTATTTTGCTCTCTTTATAGGTAGATGCATTAACGGTAAAGACGAAGCATGTCATATGTGTGTTCCTGATCTGTGTGTCCTCAAGAGTGTTGTGTTAGGTTATAAAGGTTATAACTTGTGGGCAATAGTTGCACGTAGGTTGCAGAATAATAGTAGAAAGGGAAATTTATTTGGCGGAATTTATGCAACCCGTGTGGCTAATTATCTTGGTATAGCCCCACGAGAGGGAGATATGATTATACCTCCTATTTATTTGGATTCTGAAGCTATGGTACATCATCAATTTCTTGGGAGGAATGAACAATTCCTCCAATATCGACTAATCTATGACAGACACAACGTCGTCCATGTTACTCTTCCTGCTCCCTACCTTTTTGATTATCAGGCAAAAGGAAGATATGTTGTCACCAGGGAGGAAGCAGCTGAACACGAGAGGAGAGCGGAGGCAGCTCGCCAACTCGCTGCAGCTCAGGAGACGGTTGCCGTTGCATCTCAGTACGACCCCGGTTTCACTTATGGATATCAGCCAGGCGGTCCTTGGTACTAGACCAACTTAGGCCAAAAGCCTAAGCTTGGGGGAGTACATATTTCTCACCGACTTTACATTCATATTCACACACTAGTCGTCGGTGCTCATACTCTTTCATTGTATTATCCATGCTAGTTTTAATTTCTTTTTCAAGTTTTCTTTTTGTGTGTTTGATAAACCTTAAGAAAAACCAAAAAAATTAGTTAGTTTAATTCCCATGCTTGTAGTAGAATTAAAATGAAAACCCAAAAATATTTCTAGTTCTTCTTCTTACTTGTTGGGAGCTTTCCCGTGTAAATAGTTTTATTTTATTTTCTTTCCTTTGGGGGTCAAGAAGACCATATTGAAAATGCTTATTGGCTCTCATATGCATGATTTTTTATTTAATTTAGAGCCCATATCACCCTGTCTTCTCTCTTGAGTTGAATGCCTGCAGATTCCAGCTTAGTCCAATGCACGTGCACTCTTATTATTATACACATCGTTCGGTCGTGCAAGTGAAAGGAAATAATGACGATATATGATGGACTAATTGAGATGAGAAAAGCTGGTATGAACTCGACCTCTCTTGTTTTTGTAAATATGATGAGTTCATCGTTTCTGAGTCAGCTTATTATGAAGTAAACATATTTGCAATGACATTTAGAGATTATAGTTGCTTGTGCCATGCTTGATTAGCTATCAGTTATAATGGTTTACCTTGCATGCCAACATGCTATTAGAATGATTATGATGTGATATGATGGGATGGTATCCTCCTTTGAATGAATTGAGTTACTCGACTTGGCACATGTTCACGCATGTAGTTGAATCAAATCAACATAGCCTTCATGATATTTATGTTCATGGTGGATTATATCCTACTCATGCTTGTATTCGGTGTGAATTAATTTTAATGCATGTTTATGACTGTTGTCGCTCTCTTAGTTGGTCGCTTCCCAGTCTTTTGCTAGCCTTCACCTGTACTAAGCGGGAATACTGCTTGTGCATCCAAACTCTTTAAACCCCAAAGTTGTTCCATATGAGTCCACTATACCTTCCTATATGCGGTATTTACCTGCCGTTCCAAGTAAATTTGTATGTGCCAAACTCCAAACCTTCAAATGAAATTATGTTTTATATGCTCGAGCAGCTCATGTTATAACTAGGGCTGCCTATATCTTCCATGCTAGGTGGGTTATTCTCAAGAGGAGTGGACTCCTCTCCTCATTCATGAGAAAGGGCCGGTAACCGGGATGCCCAGTCCCATGATCCAAAAAGATCAAAGCAAATCAAAATAATTAAACAAAACTCCCCCAGGGCTGTTGTTAGTTGGAGGCACTTGTTGTTTCGAGCAAGCCATGGATTGATGCTTGTTGGTGGTTGGGGGAGTATAAACCTTTACCATTCTGTTTGGCAACTGCCAATAATGCATGTAGTATGGAAGATACAACCATCTCATAGTTGTTGCATTGACAGCAAAAGTATGCCGCTCAAAATGTTATTCAATCTCTATTTTAAAATCGAGCTCTAGCACCTCTACAAATCCCTGCTTCCCTCTGCGAAGGGCCTATCTATTTACTTTTATGTTGAGTCATCACCCTTCTTATTAAAAGCACCCGCTGGAGAGCATACTGTCATTTGCATTCATTACTAGTGGTTTATATTGGGAATGACTTGACTGGATCTCTTTTACCATGAATTACAATGTTTAGTCAGTCCTTGATCTTTAAAGGTGCTCTGCATTTATGTTTTGCGGTCTCAGAAAGGGCTAGCGAGATACCATTTTGTTATATAATGTTATGATTATTTTGAGAAAGTGTTGTCATCCGAGTTTTATTATTATGGCTCGCTAGCTGATTATGCTATTGATATGAGTAATTGTGAGACCTAAGTGGTATTATGAGTATGGTTAGTTCATAGTATTTGCTGAAACTTGAATGCTGGCTTTTCATGTTTACAACAACAAGAGCAAACAGAGTTTGTAAAAGTTTTTCTTTATCACTTTCAGTTTATCAACTGAATTGCTTGAGGACAAGCAAAGGTTTAAGCTTGGGGGAGTTGATACGTCTCCAATGTATCTACTTTTCCAAACACTTTTGCCCTTGTTTTGGACTCTAACTTGCATGATTGAATGAAACTAACCCGGACTGACGTTGTTTTCAGCAGAACTGCCATGATGTTGTTTTATGTGTAGAAAAGAAAAGTTCTTGGAATGTCCTGACAATTCACGGAGGAACTTTTTGGAATTAATAAGAATTTCTGGGCGAAAGAAATACACCAGGGGGCCCACACCCTGTCCAGGAGACAAGAGGGCGCCCCCTATCTCGTGGGCCCCCTGGACCTCCACCGACCTCAACTCCAACTCCATATATTCACGTTCGAGGAGAAAAAAATCTGGGAGAAAGTTTGATCGCGTTTTACGACACGGAGCCGCCGCCAAGCCCTAATCTCTCTCGGGAGGGATGATCTGGAGTCCGTTCGGGGCTCCAGAGAGGGGGATTCGTCGCCGACGTCATCATCAACCATCCTCCATCACCAATTTCATGATGCTCACCGCCGTGCGTGAGTAATTCCATCGTAGGCTTGCTGGACGGTGATGGGTTGGATGAGATTTACCATGTAATCAAGTTATTTTTGTTAGGGTTTGATCCCTAGTATCCACTATGTTCTGAGATTGATGTTGCTATGACTTTGCTATGCTTAATGCTTGTCACTAGGGCCCGAGTGCCATCATTTCAGATCTGAACCTATTATGTTTTCATGAATATATGTGTGTTCTTGGTCCTATCTTTCAAGTCTATAGTCACCTATTATGTGTTATGATCCGACAACCCCGAAGTGACAATAATCGGGATACTTCTCGGTGATGATCGTAGTATGAGGAGTTCATGTATTCACTATATGCTAATGCTTTGTTCCGGTTCTCTATTAAAAGGAGGCCTTAATATCCCTTAGTTTCCACTAGGACCCCACTGCCATGGGAGGGTAGGACAAAAGATGTCATGCAAGTTCTTTTCCATAAGCACGTATGACTATTTACGGAATACATGCCTACATTACATTGATGAATTGGAGCTAGTTGTGTGTCACCCTATGTTATAGCTACTACATGAGGAATCGCATCCGGCATAATTATTCATCACTGATCCATTGCCTACGAGATTTTCATATATTGTTCTTTGCTTATTTACTTTTCCGTTGCTACTGTTACAACTACTACAAAAACCCCAAAACTATTATCTTTACTTTTGCTACCGTTACCTTTATAATCATACCACTTTTGCTACTAAATACCTTGCTGCAGATACTAAGTTATCCAGGTGTGGTTGAATTGACAACTCAACTGCTAACACTCAAGAATATTCTTTGGCTCCCCTTGTGTCGAATCAATAAATTTGGGTTGAATACTTTACCCTCGAAAGCTGTTGCGATCCCCTACACTTGTGGGTTATCAATATGGCACAGGATCCGGACATGTATATGGCACAAGATCTGGATGACGACGACGACGATGGTACATTTACCAACGTCGACAAGCACTTCAACGAACATGGGTATGGTGACGAATTCTTGGGGCCTCGTTCTCCAGAACCCAACCCTGCAAATGACGACCGCGATCTAGCTGGTACCGCAGAGAAACACAATTGCAATAGGTGTCGTCTGGCATTCAGTTCTCAGGAGACGCCTCCAGCTGCCGCCTTCCACCGAGCCTCAGATAGCCGAGGTGCGAAATATTATCAGCCCCAACAAACTCAAGAAGACAGTCTCTGAGCAGAACTCGATCCCATTACACCAGAAGAAGAAGGGACGGAAAAGAAAGAATAACAAGGGTGCGAGCCAGCCGGCACCGAGTACGATCCGTGCTCAGGACGGGCCACCTTCACCTAAGGGTATCTCGAGGAGGGTGCATGTGGCGGGTAGGCCGATGCTACCAACTAATCTGCTCAATGCTGCAACCGGTGCTATGCGGAGTCTGCATGACAGTGTTCTTTCTTTGGAGAAGCGGCGCCTCTCCGAGAATGATGTGGCATACCCGGTTTTCGTGGCCAAGGTGCCAGAGGCAAGGGCTTTGTCGATAGCACCATCAGGAGTATGATCATCCTGTGGTTTGATGACATCTTCGCTATGTTTAACCTTCATCCGCTGCACTACACCTTCATTCGGCTATTTTTGCTAAGAATGGAGATGTGGATCATTAGAGACAAGACCCCGGACATCGTGATAGTCGACCCCTTCTACATGCGTGCCAAGATCTTGGGCAGCGCTGGGGACCGGCAAGTCGTGAGTTCATACCTCGAAGGCGTCATTCTGGCAAACCCAGATAAGGATAACTTCCTCCTGCCTTACTTTCCCAAGCAAGTCATCCCCTCACCGCCCCATAACATATGATTTCTTGGATTTCGATCGTTCTTTTTTTTCTAACATTCCCTGTTTTGTGCAGTGACACACATTGCACACTCATCCTCTAAGCCCAAAATATTCCATGGCCACGTATTTCGACTCGGACCGTCAGTCGAAGAAAGACTACATAAATATCAAGAAAGTTCTTGATGAAGCTCTTCCCGGCTACGCCAGATCCGGAGGCACCTTCAGCAGGCCAATTCATAGGTACGGCAAGCACGTGTTCACCCATAATACAACGTTCCCCTGCGTCAAGCAGCCGCCTAGCGGTCAGAAGGATGCCTACTACGCCCTCCATCACATGCAGGAGATCGTATGGGACCATAATCACCTTCAGCTACCAAATAATCTCAAAGATTGGGCCGCACGCTTGTCGGCAATCCAGGACGCGGACATCAGACAAGAATTCTTTTGCATCCAGTCGGAGTTTGCAGAAATCATCCATCAAGATATCCTTCGTACCTCAGGGCAGTTCTACCTCAGATATCAATCGTCCAACAGTGAGATAGAAACAACGCTACAAATGCAGGCTGACAACGACCGCAATTTCATGACCATCACGATAGACGGCGGCTTCATCCACGCTCCGGTCCCTGAGTCGAGTTGAAAGTAGTGATGCTATGTAGTTTTGAAATAGCTCATTTTGTAATTAAACTTTAATGAACTTGTATGTCTCTTTAGTTTGTACAGTCGTTCAACTTATATGCAATCGATGCTATTTATTAGTAGGACCATGAATCGTGCTATTAATGTGTTGCTTTTCTCTTCCGATCCTTTTGTTGCATACTTATATATTGCTTATGTATTGTCTGTGAATTGCTACTAACGTTTTGTTTGTCTAGTGCATAGAGATATCATTGTATGTCGTGTACAAGGGTAAGGTTCCCGGAGTCTACGACGACTGGGAGGAGTGTCGGAGACAGATTCACCGTTTCAGCGGTAACAGTTACAAAGGGTACACCACTAGGGCGGAAGCAGAAGCTAGATACACGCGCTATCTAGCGGGATAGAGGAGGGAGCGTTGGAGGAACCGGATGAAGACCAGTTTCATCGTGATGATGCTCATCGTGATGACCGCAGCTCTCTCTTCTATGTGATGGTAGTTTAGATGATCGATATCGACTTGTAATGTGAAGACAAACTCGCTACTCGCGGTCTCGAGACTTGTAATGTTCCAACTTCGTTCGGTATTTTGAATTCGGAGACTAATATGATGAATTATATTCGGAGACTAATCTTCTATTGTATTCGATAAATCTGATGTTTATATGTTGTGCTGTCTATATTCTGTGCAGTAATGTAGTTTGTAACCTGTGCAAATATCAGAAAAGAAAAAATTCCTAATATTCATAGTAGTGGTGCACCATATTGCACTTTAGTGGTGCACTACAATAAACACACCAGTGACGCATTATCTAGAAGTGTGCCATTAGTAACATAGAGCACAAGGTAAATATGGCTCCCTAGGAGGCATAGTAATGGCGCACCGGTGGACATAGTAATGGCGCACGATGTGGTGCGCCACTATTATCTGGGATACTAGTGGCGCGCCAGAGATGCGCCATTACTATTTGTTACTAGTGGCGTGTTAATAGTGGCGCACCTGTAGTGTGCCATTAATAGCAAAAATAGGTGCGCCACTAACAGCCCTTTTTCTAGTAGTGTGATAGTGATAGATATAAAAGATAAATAAAAGTGCAAAATAAAATAAAAGTAAATAAATTGTTGGAAGGCATTTTTGTGTTTTTGATTTTATAGATCTGAAAATAATATGATAAAAATAGACTCGGGGGGCCATAGTTTTCACTAGAGGCTTCTCTCTTGAAAGAAAGCATACGATGGATAAACAAATTACTGTTGAGCAATTGATAGAAGTGCATAGTTATGACGATATCTAAGGCAATGATCATGAATATAGGCATCACATCAGTGATAGGTAGACCGACTCCTGCCTGTATCTACTCCTATTACTCCACACATCGACCGTTATCCAGTATGCATCTAGTGTATTAAGTTAACAAGAACGGAGTAACGGCTTAAGCAAGATTACATGATGTAGAGGTATATATCCAAGCAACATGAACAAACTGCATCTTTTTATCCTTAATGGCAACAATACAAATACGTTTCATGTCCCTTTCTGTCAGTTGGAATAAGCACCACAAGATTGAACCCATCAAAAAACACCTCTCCCATTGCAAGAAAAGTCAATTTAGTTGGCCAAACCAAATCAATAGATTGGAGAGAAATACAAAGCCATCTTAATCATGCATAAAAGAGTTCAGAGAAGACTCAAATAATATTCATAGATAATCTGATCATAAACCCACAATTCATCGGATCTCAACAAACGCACCGTAAAAGAAGATTACACCGAATAGATCTCCAAAAACATCGATGAGAACATTGTATTGAAGATCAAAGAGAGAGAAGCCATCTAGCTACTAGCTATGGACCCGTAGGTCTGTGGTAAACTACTCACACATCATCGAAAAAGAAGCAAGGTTGATTTAGAAGCCCTCCATGGTCGAATCAATCTCCAACAGACACTACAAGAAATATGTCAACTTATGACCACCACTATTGGTCACTGAAAGGTCACAAATTTCCATTTATGAGATTTTTGTGACCAAAAACAGAAGGTCAAAAGCTGGCCGTCGTAAACTGACTATAGCGACCTTTCTTCTGGAATGGTCAAAGATGTTTACGACCAAAATATTCCTACTGTGGCGTTTTGGTCACTAGCAACCTCCCCCAGGCCACGTAGGCATCCAGCGTGGCAATCTGATGTGGCACAAGATTCAGCCCGGTCCAATTCGGTTTTCTACATGGGCCTAGCCCAACAATTCGACCTTTTCAATATATATTTATTTCTGTTAATTTTCACTAGCTTCATGGGCCTGGCCCAGTAATTCGGCCTTTTAAATTTCTTTGCCTATCCCTTTTGACAGATTTTTTTGGTCTTGTTTTTTCTGGGCCATTTCTTTGCTGGGCCTCTCAAGTTTTCCCCTCAAAAATAATTGGTCAATATATCTTGGGCTGGGCCGAAATAATTGATCCAATCCAACTTCTTTTATTATGCCATTGATATTACAACACATCACACTACAAGTTATCTTGGTCCTAGCCCAGTTCCGATACATTTTCAAAGCAACATGAAATATTATAGGAGCCCAAAATATCTTTACATGCATTCATTCTAGCAGTACATATCTTTACATCCAACCAGTAAGTGCCAAACAGAACTATTCTACAACAAAGAAAAGAAAATAGATGACAAGACATCACAGAAGTTCCTATTGTCCTCCTCCTTCAACATTTGAAAACCTTCACCTGGCAGTAGATCAATCATGAGTGAGAAACAATACAGCAGCAAAACAATACAGAAACAATACGGTTGATTATTCAAAGAAATTAAACTAAGTGCAGGTCACCCAAAGCTGAATTTCTTGCAATCCAAACAACACAAACAGTAGGAAGATGGTTGCATAGATACAAATCCATGTGGTAGCAGCAAAATTGGCCAATCTGGACCGCATCTTCTCTGTTTGGTACTAACTAAAAAAACTGGACTTGTTCATACAAATCCCTCTTGAATTCCTTACATAGCCAGGATTTGCATCAAATATTCCTTAATTTAGCAGCATTTGTAAGCAGAGAAAGAGAGGGAGGGAGATGGGGATGCTACGTACCTTGTCCTGAAGTTCCAACGACCAGACCAGAGAGAAGTTGCTCCTCGTCTTCTTTCCTCAGCCCCAAATTTGCCTGCAATAACCACAATTCATTGCATCAACCAGCGATCTGATCTCACAAGCGATCTGATCTCACAAGCCCCACCCAGGTGGTGGACTGGTGGTAGTACAGCAGCTAGAAGGCTCATCACTCACCGGCTGAAAAGCTCGACCCGGTACTCCATCTCCTTCTCCACCATCCCGAACATCTGCATCGGACAACCACCACCATCAATTGACCTCAATCACAAGCTCGAAATCAAAGAGGAAGGCATATACACACAAAAAAAGAACATGAAAATTCCAGAAAAAGGAGACTTGTAGCTGCCAGCAGCAACTTGAGAATGAATGATTGATATCCTAGAAGTTGTAAACTGGAAGCCAGAGAAGCTACTAGTCAGGTTAGTTTCCACAGGTTAATTAGTTTCAAGTTCTGAAACTGAATGCATGGGGTCGAGTATCAGTATTCTGTGTAAATTAGTCATATGATGTACCTGTAGTTACGCAATGATTTTGCTCACGTTAGATAGCATGTACTTCTATACGAGAGAAAGAAGGATTGCTAGCAAATCTGCTACATTTTATTGTGCAATGTCAGTCAGTTTGTGTAGCTAAACTGCCAACAACGAACCAACCAAGTGCATATATACTGCTCGTGAGCATGACCAATTTTTTAATCAGACAAAACCAAATATGTTGCAAAATTAACATGGCAGCAGAGCAAACCAATACAGCTTGCAACTAATAAGCACATGATATTGCTTGGCAAAAGAAGCCACCAGGATCCAAGTAGATCTAGATTTACAGGTGCAATCTTCAATAACTATTAAAGCCATAATTACCACTACAACGAACACAAATAGAATGATGTACAGATGGAGCAACGGAGTCTATTGACTTGCCATTCAAAATCTAACAGACCAACTGGTTCGAACACTAGGCAAAGTAAGACAGAAACAAGTAAATCGGCACAGAAACAAGATAATCAGGTCCATATATTTAAGTCAAGCCGGGAGCATGGAGCAGCAATAGCCTTCCCACTTCTGTCTTGTCCATGCCAGGAGCTTGCTAGCGTTCGAAACCAGCAGTTTCTGTAACTGAAACTATGTAAATGTAAAGAAAAAGAAATCTAAAGGTGTATGAGAATACATCAATCAGATTCAGGATTCGGCTATACCTCCTCTGACAACCTTTTAGATGGTGACTTGTCAACATTGATGGGTGGCAGCGTGGACCGGCGAGCACCCGCGAAGAGAGGAGAAGAAGACGTCGCCGCAGCGTGCTGTGGGCAACAACCCGTTTATCCTCATGCATCGCATAGTTGAATACAAATAATCAAGCTACACAATATTACTATTCGCATATGCAACAATTCACTGCAAATCACAGTAATATATATACCTGTTCAGTGAGAACAACATAAGTTTGCCCTTTGGACTCCAAAAGAATCAACACAGCAACAGCAGGCCCTCTTGCAAAGACAATCCCTGGAATCTAAATATATTGTAGATCAATAAGATGAACGAAAATCCACAATACATACTAATTTTAAAAGGTAAGACAGAGTACCGATGATTATTTAGGAACTATCTAGAACAAAGATTTCGCGAGCATGTCAATTAACTAGCTCTAAATCCATCATGCTAACACAAACGATTTGGCAAACCCTGGTGAAGCACATATACTGCCTGCCCTGGTCTATCGCGGCTCCTCACCCGGTTCTATCATATCTGCACCTACCTTATGGTCTCCACTTACTCATACTCCAAACCCTGTTTGTGTCTAAGCAATCTTAACATAGATAACAAACTAGACATGACAAGGTCACATCTATTTTAGTTGGAGAAACACCTTAAAATTGTATGAATTGCAAATTGTTACTACTGCCAGTAAAAGGAGATAGAATCCTGGGACATTGTGATCACCTTGGCTTTGGTTTCCTCGTCGACGATGTCGGCTTTGAACTTGAGGAACCCCACGCGCTGCCCAAACATGTCCACCCCCTGCAACACATCGCGGAGTATATTTCAAATGCGCCGTCGACAGACAGATTCCCCGAGGAAATCGTACCAGCTCAAACATTTCGATTTAGAGGGAGGGGGGAAGCACTAGGACCGCACCTAGATGAGGATCTGCCGGAGGCTGAGCTTCCCATGGGCGAGCAGGCCCTTCTCCGCCTGCAGGTTCTCTAGCCACCGTCGGAACAGCGCCGAGTCCAGCGCCTTCCTGAAGTCCGTCTCGGCTGCGTCGGGGCCGGCGACTGGGCAGGTGCGGGCAGGGGCGGCGCGAGGAAGCCAGGCATGACGGGCGGGGCCAGCTGCTGCTGCTGCGCGGGGCGCGCCGCGGGGCCCTCCCTGCTGAGCTCGACGACGTAGCGGCCCCGCGTGACGCGCCGGAGACGCGTGCGGACGATGCAGGCGGACGCCCGGGCCGCCGTCATCGGATCAGCGCGTAGGCGGACGCTGGGGCGAGCCACCCGGCGCCGACGCCCGTCACCGCCATCTGCAGGACCCGCAGAAAACAGAAGGAGGTGGGTGGAGGAGGTTGGGACGGACGGTGGATCGCCCCGCTCGGGGCGCGCCTCGGCTCTCTCGAAGCCTCTCGCTGCTGGGGAAGGAGCACGGGCGGTGGGAGTGCTTCCGCGGGCATGGATGGATGGTTGGATTGATGGAGGCCGGTGGTTGCAGGTGGCCTCGTTCCCGACGAGATCGAGCTGGGATGTGGCCATGGACGTGCGGTTTGGTTGGGTGAGGGAAGGGGAGGGGTGAGAGGAGTAGGGCGTGCGGGAGGCCATGGACGGCGGCCAGCTCCGCCGGAGGGAGGTGCCAGCGGCGATCTGGAAGGGAGGAGGCAGCTCTCTCTCTCTCTCTCTCTCCGTCGGGCAGCGAGGAGATGGA
>NC_057795.1:28906312-28916721 GCF_018294505.1 Triticum aestivum | reverse complement strand
AAATGACCAGCTAGGGTTTCGGGGTTGGTGTGGACAGCCGTTGGATCCACGAGCATCCGACGGCATATGATGCACGATCCGCGTGAAGGGTCTACAGACCAATCAGAATGCAGTATGATGCTATGACCATCTAAATTGGTCATAGTTGTTTAAAAATAATATGTTAAAGTCATGACAGCTATTTTATGACCTGAGAAATTCAAAAAGAAAATAGAAAACCTTCTCATTGTGTCACCAAAATGTGAACGAGTTTTCAGAAAAAAAATAACAAACATGAAAAAAGATAAATATCTTCAAAAAGGTTGAGTGCCCAAAAGGAGGTATTTTGTGAAGGACCTCCCAAATAATTGTTGCAAAATCGGACCAAATCATTTTTCTAAAATACTAGGCCATATTTAATGCACAATTGACAAAATGGTTGGCTGTCAAAAGTTTTGATCCACCTCTGGTGAAAAAGACAAATTCCCACCGATTCAGCTGGAAGCGGGTCAAATTTGAACTGTAGGTGCCTCATAGTTTGCTATTTATTTTTTCTAAAAATCATTTCTAGGTACATAAGTACCTATTTAATCAGAGAAATGCCAAAAAAATTCTAAGATTCAACCACTAGCTAGGAACGGTCATTCCCGCCGTTTTGACCGCATTTTGAAACAAGCATAAAAAATTCAAAAAAATTCAAAAAATTGGGAAACCTTCGCATTGTGTCATTATATGTGGCCAAGTTCCCAGGAAAAATAACAAACTTGTAATACGGCAATTATTTTAAAAAAGTGTTCTCAGAAACGAGCTATCACGTGTAGAGATCAATGGCTTTTAAGCCAAATGATCAATCTTATGGCCACATTCATGGCATAGTTTGTTCAAATGATCTCATACTGTGCACAAGAGTGCATATTGGAATGGCAAACAATGTTGCCTAAGGAAGTTCTCATTTTCTTTGGACAAAAAAACCATTTTCCATTTTTCGAGTGCCCGAAAGGAGGTTTTTTTGTGAAGGACCTCCCAAATAATTGTTGCAAAATTGGACCAAATCATTTTTCTAAAATACTAGGCCATATTTAATGTACAATTGACAAAATGGTTGGGTGTCAAAAGTTTTGATCCACCTCTAGTGAAAAAGACAAATTCCCGCCGATTTAGTTGGAAGCGGGTCAAATTTGAACTGTAGGTGCCTCATAGTTTGCTCTTTATTTTTTCCAAAAATCATTTCTAGGTACATAAGTACCTATTTAATCAGAGAAATGCCAAAAAAATTCCAAGATTCAACCACTAGCTAGGAACGGTCATTCCCGCCGTTTTGACCGCATTTTGAAACGGGCATAAAAAATTCAAAAAATTGGGAAACCTTCGCATTGTGTCATTATATGTGGCCAAGTTCCCAGGAAAAATAGCAAACTTGTAATACAGCAATTATTTTTAAAAAGTGTTCTCAGAAACGAGCTATCACGTGTGGAGATCAATGGCTTTCAAGCCAAATGATCAATCTTATGGCCACATTCATAGCATAGTTTGTTCAAATGATCTCATATTGTGCACAAGGGTACATCTTGGAATTCCAAAAAATGTTGCCTAAGGAAGTTTTCATTTTCTTTGCACGGAAAATTCATTTTTCATTTTCCGAGTGCCCAAAAGGAGGTTTTTGTGTGAAGGAACTAGCAAATAATTGTTGCAAAAATGGACCAAATCAATTTTATAAAATACTAGGCCATATATAATGCACAATTGACAAAATGGTTGGGTGAAAAAAGTTTTGATCCACCTCTGGTGAAAAAGACAAATTACCGCCGATTCAGGTGGAAACGGGTCAAATTTGAACTGCAGCTGCCTCATAGTTTGCTCTTTATTTTTTTCCAAAAATCATTTCTAGGTAAATAAGTATCTATTTAATCAGAAATACATGGTTTGATGGCGAGGCATCAAGGTTTGGACGGTGGCCGAGGGCCCCAACTCTAGAGCGCGTAAGCTCGCATGCCCGCCGCGTGGTCACCGCGTGACCGTGGCGTTGCCATGTGTTCTGGGTGGCCTAGGAATGTCTAGTGGGTTGGGCACTCCCCAGGTAGGTGCTAGGAAGAAAATCACAACATAAGATTCTCACGAGGAGACCGATCGATGCTCAAAGATGAATAAGCAGCCAAGTGTTTGATTTGCGGTACGGGGAATGCACATGGCTAATGGGCGTGAGTTTTGGCTGAGGATGATCAGTTACTAAGAAGACCGTCTTCACAAATTTTCACCTCAAAAGGAGGAGCCTAGGTGGTACTTGCTTTACAAAGTACCACACTGGACATAAATACGAATGTTGAAGCTGGGCTCAAAATAATGAATGGATTGAGCTAGCATTTGGTGGAGCATGGTTATTTGGGCATAGGAAAGCACTGTAGAAAATGGATACTATTTGGACATGCCAAAGTGGTACTTCCTTCACAAACTGTTACTCTGAACAGAATAGGAAAATGAATATTTTTGAATTAGTTTTGAATTAGGCAAGGAAGGTTTTTACATATTTGACGAAGATATGACCCAAAGAATTTATGAGATTTTTTTGGGAATTTTGGGAATGACAAAAATATAGGTTGCTTCACAACCTAGGGCAAATACTGCCACATGGACATGACACATAGGCAAAACTGATGAGGTGGCGCCTAGTCATAGCAACCCACCACAATTTACAAGGATATGACCATCTATATTGGTCGTTAACAACTAGAAATAAGGCAGCGGACTAGCGCTGTTTGCTTTGTGACCATTTCGTGTAAGGAAATTACGACCTTTATGACCAAAATGGTCGCAATGGTTTAGGGTTTGGAGCCCCCCGAACAGCTTTTGACCAATTGATCTGAAATGGTCATAAATTTATGACCAATTCTTCGAGGGTCACTGACAGAAGGTCATAAGTTGACATATTTCTTGTAGTGAGAGTACCAAAAAAGGCCTCCAGATGGGATCTCATTGTTCTGGAACTTGCGGTGACGGAAAAGTATTTTTGATGCGCTCTCTGGTCTACGGGGAATACTCGGGAATTTATAGAAGAAGAATTAGGGTTAGAGGAGCCATTAGGGGCCCACAAGCTTAGGGGCGCCCCCTATGAGCTTGTCATTGACTCGTATTTCTTCTGGCCTCACCCCGAAGCATCCAGGGTGTCTTATGGTCCAAGAAAAACACCAAAAAGTTCTGTTCCGTTTGGACTTTGTTTGGTATTGATTTTCTATAAAGACAAAAACAAGAAAAAAATAGCAACTGACACTTGGCATTGGTTAACAGGTTAGTCCCAAAAGCTGATATAAAATATCATAATAATGCATATAAAACATCCAAGATGAATAATATAATAGCGTGGAACAATAAAGAAAATTATAGATACGTTGGAGACGTATCAGAGCACATCACATCGCTGCCAGGCAATGACCCTGACACCGTCGCGCCCTTTGCCCCCGCCGCTCCGCTGCCCGACCACATCGACCCGCATCGGCCACCATCGAGAGGGGGAAGAGAGCCCCCCCACCTCCCGACGCCCCTGACCGGGCTTCTCTCATCTGCGCAAGCCGGCAACGGCGAGGGGAGAAGCAGGGAGTAGGAAGCCCCTACGGCCGGCGGCTAGGGTTTCCCCTATTCATGTGTTTGGGCCGAAAGTCCCTTAGTGTGGGACCTCTTCTAAATGCTATAGCAATGCTACGGTGGAGCTATAGCGTGCTATTTATAAAAATTAAAACCATTGCGCCTCTAGCCAATAGTCGCTAATACTCATAGTATCAGAGGCAGCTCTAAAACTGTCTTGGATAAATTAGAGCACAAGCAGTTTTGAGGGTAAACTGTCTCAGATAATTCCTATATAATATCTACCATCAACATATGAAACAATGTTTATAGTAAAATATAAAAACTTGTATTGAGCAAACAAAATAAATAACCAATTTTGTTTGTTGATTACCTCGTTGCCGTGCAGTGAATGTATACCTAATAATAAAGGGGCTTTTGCATCTGGCGCTACGCCACCGAATTGCCCCCTAAGTTACAAAATATAACCCATCGATGCTTTTTATAAGTGATAAAAAATGTTTCACACAGGTGAATCCCGCCTGGGCCGGCGCATGGGATAGTAACCTTCTATACTACGCTCTGTGCACTGGGAGAAGAGACAACGCGCCTGTTTGGGCCGGCCCGTATGCGGGCTGCCTGTTTTTGAAATTACAATTTTTTTCATTTTCCTTTTCTTCCTTTTTTACTTTCAATAATTTGAAAAATGTTCACAATTTCGGAAATGTTCACGAGTTTTTAAAAATGTTCATGATTTTCAAAAAATTGTTCATGATTAATAGAAATGAGAGTGAAAGTATCTAAATCAAAAAATGTTCATGTTTTTTAAAGTTCATGTATTAAAAAATATTCATGAAATTGAACAAAATTTTGCCAATTAAAAACATGTCCATGAATTGAAAAATATCCTAAAAATTCAAAAAATGTTGGTGATTTAAAATTAGTTTATTGATTCATAAAATATTGGCTGATTCAAAAATTGATCGTGCATTTCAAAAAATGTTCATGAATTTCATAAGTTGGTCCACTAATTTGCAAAAAAAATGTTCGTTCATTCTAGAAATGTTCGCCTATTGAAGAAATATTTTAGAAAATGTTCACAATTTTAAAAGAAAATATTTGCGAATAGCATAAACTGTTCATGATTTTTGAAAATGTTCAAAAATCTGTAAAAATGTTCACGAATTTGAAAAATGTTTATGATTACAGATGTGTTCATGAGTTTATGAAAATGTTCATGATTTTTTAAAATTGTTAATGGTTTCACGGAAATGAGAGTGATAGCGTATCTCGGTGATGCATCAGAATGTGGTCATGGCCACTGGAGGTTATTAATTTTTTTTCCGTTGCAACACACGGGCCATTTTACTAGTCATGCCAAACAGCAATGACTCTGCAACGTGTCCACACTTCTTGATCATCCGTTTGTGCTTACCCTGCAATGTCTTCTCGGACAAGGCTTACATATTCCACATTCTAGCGCGTGTGTCCTCTCCATCATCGAATTTGAGGTTAGCAAAGCGCATACGGAAGTCTTTCTTTTGAGATGCCATAGCAAATCCATCTTTACTCTCGGGTGGAGATCATCGAGGGTGTCGCCAAGGAGGTCAGTGTCGAGGCCGAGGCACTGCTTTTTTTATTTTCTAGAATACACATAAACACACGTATCATATGTTGAAGAAGAAGTGGCGAAGAATGCGGGTACACTCGCGGCCGACGCCAGGGTGTGTACCTAGCTTCCACGCGAGCCTCTGCCAGATCTGGCATCCTACACCGCCCCATCGGAAGCAAGAGGAAGAGAGAACAGTCCTCGCCGCTGCCGACGCTGCATGGGCTTTCCCGGTGGCGCCCTCCGGCGGTAACCGAGGAGGGGAAGAGGTTGGGGAGAGCTACAGCGACGGACGGCTAGGGTTTCCTTCTGCGTCGCCCGGCGGGCGCCACGAGAGGGACAGAGAGGGGAAGACCATTTCAGGGGGGAGGACCCGACCGAGGAACTATATGTAGACAAAAAAAAAAGAACTTAGCAAGCAATTTGATATAGAGGGAGTATAAATTTATACATATCAACGACAATTAATATGGATCGAAGAAAAAGACATGTACAGCAAAAAAATCTTTACCCTTCTCTCTTTTTCCCTTCTCTCTTTTTCTCGTTTCTCTTTTCTCTTCTCTCTCGCTCTCTCACCTTTTTCTCTTCCCACTTTCTCTTCTACCTTCTCTCTATGTTTTTTCTCCTTATCTTCTCAATTTCTTTCTCAACTAACCTAGCTAGCAACTAACAGTTACTCCCTCTGTAAAGAAATATAAGAGCGTTTATATTTCTTTACAGAGGGAGTAGCTAGCAACTAACTTCTAGGTACTGATTAACCTATAACTAATGGGTCTGGCTAGGACTCAATCGTCTCAGTCGGCTAAGGTCATCTTATAATACAATATGTGTTGTCTTGTATATTTTTCATCATTCATACGTATACGTGTTTCTCTAGCCAGTGTTGTTGTGAACTTTGTATGGGCTTTAGTTGGGGCTAGTTTTCGTGTATTGGGCTATATAAAATAATTAGGGCCTTTCTTTTTACAAATGTTCAACACGTAGCATGTTGTCTAAATATTTTTTGATTTAGTTAGAACATCGATATTTTGTGTGTTGTTCCTGTTGTTGTTTTTTCTTTACTTTCTCTATTTTCTTATCCTTTCATTGTTTTTCTGTTTCTTTATTGTTTTGCATATGCTTTTCTTTTCTTTTCCTTTTTTCTAATTTTGATTTTCTTTCTTTCAAGAAATACTTGTTAAATGATATACCAACATATACTAAAAACACAAAAAAATAAATAAATAGGTGAGCACTTTTTAAAAAGTGTAACATAATTTTAAAAATTTCATGAACACCTCTCAAATTTTATGGGTTTTAAAGTCTGATGATATTGTCATAAAGAATGTTTTTTTGACTACAAATAGACTTTATTTCTCAAATAATAGACATGTCATTTACAAGCAGATGAGAAATAAAATCAGGGATCTCATCATCCCAAGAACTCGAGGATCTAGTAGTAAAAGAGTTCTTTGTTAATTCATCTGCCACCTAATTGGCCTCTCTATAGCAATGTCTGAAGGATATGGACGCAAAGTCCATCATAAGTTGTTTACACTCTGTGATGATAGCTACCTCCGGGCCTAAATAATCATCAACTTGGTTCAGCGAGTCCACTGCGAACGAACAATCTGATTCAATTTCTATGTTGTTGCATCCAATGTGAGTTGCCAAGTATATCCCGTTTCTGATGGCAGTTAGCTCAGCTGAGTCAACTCCACTGATGTTTGGAACAAACCAACCTGCTGCAGCAATAAAATCACCCCGGTCGTCCCGAGCCACAGCACCACAAGCACCTGAATGTGTTTCATACTGAAAGGAAGCATCAACATTTATCTTCACGATCCCATATCCTGGTTTCCTCCACATGTGGTCATTCTTCCTTATTGGTCCTTTGGGTATAGTTGACCTGAGGTAATTTGTCGCCAAAACCTTGATGGCTAGTGCAGTTTTTTCTGGCGTTTGGACTTTGACTCCCTTTACTATCTGTCGGCGCTGCCACCATATATACCATGCTGCTACAACATCAAGCTCCGCCGTTGGTACCTCCGCATCATTGCCCTGAAGGTTTGATAAAAATCCATCGTAATAGATCCTGATCTGTCCTCGGCGACAGCTTTCCATATGACTTGTAGGAAGCCCAGCCGCTCCCAAACATCCGTCGCTCGTTGGCACCTAAATAAGCAGTGTTGAATGTCTTCCGCTCCGACTAAACAAACTGGACATTGAGCTGAGCATGGGATGTGTCGGCTTGCTAATACACCAAAGCATGGGAGGGCGCCATGCAAAACTTTCCATGCAAAATGTTTTATCTTCCCTGGTATTTTCAGCTTCCACATATCCTTCCAAACTGAGTTTATATTTTCTGTACCTTGCCCATCAGCTCGCACCCACTGTGCCCCATGTTGATGTTCAAACTCCTTATGATAAGCCAATCGCACGGAAAACGTGCCTGATCGTGTATAGTTCCAAGACACAAAATCTTCCGTCAAGTGATAATTCAAGGGGATTTGCAATATCCTATAAACATCAACAGAAGAGAACACATCATGAATTAGATCCTCATCCCACTGGCCTGTGTACGGGTTTATTAACTCATCAACCTTTGAAAGCATTGTTGCACCCCTATTCGTGATTACTTTCCTTGTGACACTTGATGGAATCCATGGATCATGCCAGATATCAATTTGAGATCCACTTCCAACACGCCAAATGCAACCCCGCTTAAAAGTATGAATACCCACGACAATACTCTGCCAAGTATAAGAAAAGCCTTTTTTTGGTCCTGCTTTCAATATGTCGCCATCTGGGTAATATTTTGCCCTCAGAACTTGCGCACACAAAGAATCTGGGTTTTGGATTAATCGCCAACACTGTTTTGCTAACATAGCAAGATTAAAACTGTGCAAGTCTCTAAAACCCAATCCCCCTTCCTTCTTTGGAATACACAACTTCCACCATGCAAACCAATGCATATTCTTTTTCTCCTCATTGTCACCCCACCAGAACCCAGCAATTTGATCAGTGATAGACTTACAAATTCCTTTAGGCAATTTAAAAACTGACATTGCATAAGAAGGTATTGCATGGGCTACCGACTTTACCAGTACCTCTTTACCTTGCATCGAGAGTGTTTTCTCCTTCCATCCCTTCAACCTCTGGCAAACTCTATCGATCAAGTGCTGGAAACAGTCAGTTCTGTCGACACCCACCATTGTAGGGAGACCCAAGTATGTGTCGGATAGAGCTTCTGTCTCAATATTTAAATCTCTACACACATTCTCCCTGGTATTGACATTAGTATTAGGACTAAAAATTATACTTGATTTAGCATTACTAACTAGTTGCCCAGAACTAGCACAATATGTGTCAAGAACCCTTTTGAGTATACTTCCATTACGTGAGTCCGCCTTCATTAGGATCAAGGAATCATCTGCAAACAGTAAATGTGAGATAGGGGGAGCATTTCTACAAACACGGACCCCTTCCAGTCCTCCAATTTCCTGTTCATGAGCTAATAAGCTTGAAAGACCCTCAGAGCACAAGAGAAATAAATAAGGTGATAATGGGTCGCCCTGTCTGAGCCCTCTCGTGGGAGCGAACTCTTCAGTTTCTGTATTATTGAATCGGACCCTATAGCTTACTGAAGATACACACTCCATGATAAGCTCCACCCAATGTGCATGAAATCCCATCCGCCACATTATTTTTTCCAAGAATCCCCACTCAACACGGTCGTAGGCTTTGTCCATGTCCAGCTTCACGGCACAAAATCCATTTGATTCATGTGTTTTTTTCTTGATTGCATGGAAACACTCATAAGCTACCAATACATTATCAGCAATAAGTCTGCCTGGGACGAAAGCACTTTGTGTTGGAGATATAGTTTCAGGAAGGATTCGTTTTAGTGTGTTTGCAAACATTTTTGAAATTATTTTATAAACCACATTGCAAAGACTGATTGGCCTGTATTGTGTAATTACCTCTGGACTATTGACCTTGAGAATTAGCACTACATTTGTTGAATTCCATCCTGAAGGGATCTTCCTTTTATTTACAGCATTGAGCACTTCATCAGTCAACTCGTCGCCCACAATGTGCCAAAATCTTTTAAAAAAGATAGCATGAAGTCCATCCGGGCCAGGAGCCTTCAAATCTCCTATTTGAAATAAAGCTTGGCGAACATCCTCCCTCGTGTACTCAGTCAAAAGCATATTATTCATATCGACGGTCACCACGGGTTTTACAGAGTTCAACAATCCTTGGTCCACCACACCCATATCGGATGTGAAGAGGCCGTGGAAGTAGTCCCTAATTAGGGGCTTAAGATTATCATTACCTTCCACCCAGGAATCACTACTACTCTTGAGCTTTTTTATTAAATTCTTCCATCGGCGTGCCGAGGCAAACTGATGAAAATAAGCTGTGTTCCGGTCGCCTCAAAGTAGCCAGCTTACTTTGCCTCTTTATGCCCAATATATCTCGTCTTGCTCCAGCAAATTTTCTATAAAAACAGACAACTCCTTCTGCTGCATACGAACATCCAATGTCGGGCTGGCTTTTGTAAGCGACTCAAGTTCCTGCTGTGCCTTCCTGAGTCTTGAACGAGGCTCCTTCAGGACCATACGGTCCCATGCATGCAGGTCTTGGTGCACCACTGTTAGCTTTGCCCTATATTTGGTCCAATACCCCGTTGAGCAGCATTGCACCATGCTGTTTTCACTACTTCCTCAACAGTCTCCTCTGCCAGCCACGTCGCCTCAAATTTTCTCCCATAGGAAGGTCGTTGTTCTGCAATTCCAGCCAGGTGATATGTATCCAGGCAGATCGGTCGGTGATCTGATTTTTCTAATTCCAGGTTGCAAAGACCAGCCAAAGGATGGAGCTGCATCCATCCAGCATTCGTCACCAGCCAAGGAATGTAACCCAATTTGAAAAATATATATTCATCTTGTATTAAGAAACATATTTATTATAGAATGTGTATTTGGGAAAAGGTTCAATAATTTATAAAAGGTTAGTACAATAATTTAGAAACATTTAAATTGTATTTCGAAAAATGTTTCATTGTGTAATTTGGGAAAAAATCGATGTTGAAGCCATGTTGAAAACACATAGTTGAGGTTGAGGGAAACACTTGCAGCTGTGTGCCTAGTGGCAAACATGCAACCGCCCTCTCTCTTGACAAAAACACCACTTTCGCCCTGCCAAGTTGCTGTCACATTGAATACATGCAGTTGCAATTGAGGAGGGGGGGGGGGACTTTTGCGGTTGCATGCCTAGTGAC
>NC_057795.1:28871641-28906041 GCF_018294505.1 Triticum aestivum | reverse complement strand
GGAACATCATGTCTAGCTCCGCTACTGCAAATGTCATTCTCCCCCTACTAAGCACCACTAAGTTACAGTCGTGTGGAAGACATGCAGTTGGAGTCGGGGAGCACCATCTACTCATGGTCAGTTGCCGCCACGTAGGAGCAGCCTCTGCAACATCTTCTCAACATCATAGCGAGCGCAAGGGAGGTCGGAGAAAGGCTAGCGCGGCGGCTGGGTGACGCGGGGCGACGAGGTGGCGGTGGTTGGGGGACGTCTAGTGGTCACCGGGTGCACACGGCAGCATACATGGCCCAGCCCATCGCAGCTCAGGTGGGCGCGAGATGTACGTGTCATGGACATAGGCGGCAATGGTGGAGAGGTAGGCAGGAGGAGCGAGCACGGCGTGCCCAGCGGCGCGCTTGCATGTTGTGGCTCGTCGGCTGCCGACAACCAAGAGTGGGAGGTTGGGACGCCCGCCTAGCTGCATCGGGCATGAGGCTCTCTCCTGGCAGCAGCAAGCTGAACCCTAGGCACAGATCTCTCCTCACACGAGAAAAACCCGGATACCAGGCTATTAACTCCCGTTCTAGGAGTAGGGATAGCAGCCTTTTTTGCAACTAGTTGAATTTGATAAAATACCACATTTTTGGGATTAAATGTCGCATTTCCACTTTTTGAAGAAATCCAGTCTAGTGACCAAAAATAAAGTGTAAACCTTCAAAGAGAAAAGAAGGGGGAAGAAAAGGAGAGAAGCAAAAACTCCGGCCCTGTTGTCTCAGCTCCCCATGCGCTTCCTCTCCCAAGAACGCAGCGCGGGCGGCGCCACCGCGTGCAGCCCCTCCTAGGCGCCCCACCCCTGCCGCGTGCTTCTCTCTGCAGCCGTCTCCTAGCCCGGTGGATTGCCCCAGACCCACAAATTTCCAAAAGGCCAAGATGTTGCCGCGCTTGTGCTCCCCCTTCTCTTCCTCGCACGGCAGATTGCTGCGCCGCCGCCGGCGCCGCCACCTTCTACTGCTGCTGGATCCGGCTAGAGTGGATTGGTTCCACCAGGGGCGGATCTGAAACTAATCTTATCCTGATGCACTACTTAACCATGGTATAAATTTTGCAAGCAACCGATGCATTAAATAAAGGTGTGTTTCATAGCTTGTAACACGCATTACCGAACATAATTGAAGTCAAATTGTAAAAAGTTAAAAACAAAATGCAACACTCAAACTGTTTAATATAATGCCAAATCAAACAAAAAAATTACTTGAAAAGCATGTCTTGCATCCTGAAATTCGAAAACACATCATCGGACACAAAGGTTTATTAACCTGCAATAACAAAACTAGAATTAAAATTTTGAGTAGAATATAATAAAATGCCTAAACCAAAGTACTTAAATTTTCTAAAATGTTACAAATTACCTTTAGTACACTCTCTTCCTTCGAGCCATGATATACTCAACCACTTGATCATTGGTGACCTTTTTCATTTCTTCCTTCTCCACATAACAGATAACATCATCACTCAAGTTGTCATCGTTGAGGCGATTGCGCAAGCAAGTTTTGACCAATTTCATTGTTGAGAAACACCTCTCAACTGTAGCAGTAGCAATAAGCAACACAATTACTAGTTTCAACAACCGATAAAACAAAGGGTACATAATATGCCTCCTCGTCTGCACCATTTTTTGCAAAGCTCGGTGATTGTTGCTATGTTGGAAAAGCTATCATCTGTGCGCACATCAGCAATATAGAGCCGTAGATCCTTATCAAGATCCCTCAAATCCCCGGAATCAAAATCCTGAGGGTATACGTTAGCCAAACTCATAAGATTCTCCAAATGGAAGCAAGTATTTTCTTCTTACCAGATCTTTCAAATTTGGATGATAATGTTCTATCAATTTCCTCTTGCCTGGGTCATATTGAATCTCCTCCTCCCAATTTATGTTTTCTGGAGTAACTTGTGATGTGGCTTTTCTTTTGAGAAGAAACTTATCCATATTATCTGCATTTAAAAAATAAATTACAAATTAGATATCTAAAAGTTTGAATCCAATGAAGTATACGTAATTACAAGTTAAACAATAGCTATTGCCCGACGTTTTACCAAAATACATACATGATACATTTAAATATATTTAAATAATATTTAATCTACTTGCAACAATTTCATACATATAATACGGGACCGTAATCTAGAAAAAAAATGAAAAGCACATTGCTACTCATATTGTAAGTGAAGAAGAAGAGAAAATTACGACGACGCCGCTGCCGGCTGCCGCTGCCATAGTTGTGCGGACGTTCGGATGATCGGATCAACCAAGAAGGCAGGAACGGATCCGTGCTGCCGGCTGCCACAAATCGTCAATTCATCAGGACTAGGGAACATATCAATTCCAATCTTTAAATCTGTAGAAAGATTAGCTACAGCCTACAGACTACAGTACTACAGTAGAAGACTAGAAGTATTAGCTAGATTAATTTTGCCTTTTGGTTCGCCGGCCGCCGCTGCACAAGTTCTCAATCTGCGGATCGATCGATCGCCGCCAGCGGCTCCACGCACACAGGTGCCTCCGCTGGGCCGACCCATCAGTAGACCACGCCCGCATCACTTCAAAAAGATGTAAAAATATGAGAGGTCGCGAGGATTCGAGCTCAAGACCTTGGATTCTTAGTGGTTGCGGCACACCACCATGCCAGACGGGTATAGCTGATTGTACGAAGCGTGAAATCTTATAAGAACTCAAAATCAGCGTTCATATATGAAAACATTTTCGGGAAAATCAAAACATTTCTTGAAAAAATGCGATTTCTTTCTAAAATGATGAATATTTTTCAAAACAGGACCACTTTTGAAAATGATGGACAATGTTTTTGAAAATAGAACATTTTTCGGAAATGATGACATTTTTTTTAAAAGGGAACATTTTTTGAAATTCAAAAATCAAACTTAGAAATGCAAATATGAAACTCCAGGAAAAAATTCGAAAACACGAACATTTATTAAAATTTGTGAACAATTTTCGAAACTGGAAATTGTTTTTGGAAACTACTGAAAAAAATGAAAACATGAAGATTTTTTAAATTTTTTGACAATTTTTCTAACTGAGAACATTTTAAAACATGAACATATATTAAATTGTGAACAAAAATTTGAGAATGCGATCATTTTCTGAAATTGTGAACAAAATTTTGAATGTGCAAACATTTTTTGAAAAATCTGAACAAATTTTGAAAAAGAGTACACTTTTTAAAATTCCAAACAAGATTTGAAATTTTTGAACAAAATAAAGAGGAGAACGAAAAAAGAAAAAGAAATAGGAAAAAGAAAAATGCGAATAAAATTTGAAAATGGAAACAAATGTGGAATTCCAAATTTTTTGAAAATTTTAACAAATTTGAAAACACGAACATTTTTTGAAAATCACGAACAAAATTTTAAAAATGGGAAAAAATGTGAAATTCGAAAACTTTTTTGAAAATTTAAATATATTTGAAAACAAAATCATTTTTTGAAAATAACGAACAAATTCTGCAACAGCGAACAATTTTTCAAAATACAAACAAATTTTGTATATGTTTTGAAAAGAACAACATGTCTTTTGAAAACCTGAACAAATAAATTTGAACATTTTTTAAAGCCGAACAAAAGTATTGAATATGTTGAACTTTTTCTGAAATTGCTATTTTTCAAAAGAATGACGAAATGAAAAACGCGAAAAACAGAAACAAATAATAGCCAATCTCTAGCATGTATAGCACACAAGCATTGTGGAGGTCCGGTGGCTAGCAATCCAGCTTGAGGCGTGGTAGGTTTGAGGTTCGATTCCTCGCTCTGTCATTTTTTGGTGGGATTTTCTCTGTACGAAACCCGTGATATTTAGTACGTAAAATGAAATAGGACCATGTAGAAATAGGACCATGTAGCCTGTGCTACAGGGTCGGCCCATTGGGCTCCGCCCCTGATGCTCGCCGCATCCTCCTGTCCCAAGCAGAGCACCCTCGCGGAACATCGAAGCTTCTTGCATCGCTGGTTGCAGCATTGGACTTAACGTCTGCCGGTTTATCATCTGCCTTAACTGTCTGCCGGTTTACCAAGTCCCAGCCGGGTTATGACTCCGGTCGGGTAATACCGCGGGGTATATCATCGACAAATGGCGTGATTCTAGACCTATGGGTGAATATCCTATCCTGGAGGATTATTTTGTAAATTTTCAGCAATTTAGCACGCGACCGTTCGATCTCAGATCCAAGGGCTGCCAGCAACCCATATCATAGAAATAGGACCATGTAGCCTGTGCTACAGGGTCGGCCCATTGGGCTCCGCCCCTGATGCTCGCCGCATCCTCCTGTCCCAAGCAGAGCACCCTCGCGGAACATCGAAGCTTCTTGCATCGCTGGTTGCAGCACTGGACTTAACGTCTGCCGGTTTATCATCTGCCTTAACTGTCTGCCGGTTTACCAAGTCCCAGCCGGGTTATGACTCCGGTCGGGTAATACCGCGGGGTATATCATCGACAAATGGCGTGATTCTAGACCTATGGGTGAATATCCTATCCTGGAGGATTATTTTGTAAATTTTCAGCAATTTAGCACGCGACCGTTCGATCTCAGATCCAAGGGCTGCCAGCAGCCCATATCATGGTCGTGCCGCCTACCACGACCGTCGCCTGGCTCGCGCGGTCGTGCCCTTGGAGATTTAACACTGTCGCCTAGCTCGCGCGGTCACTCCTTGGCATGTCATACATAATCATCACTTAGTCACTCGTACTACAACAAGGTTGGCTATAAGAGTATTTTTTTACTTCTCTCTATCTCTTTTTTCATAGTATTTATTGCATTTGCCAAGGAGTGACATCTTTTAATGGAATGGTGCTTAGATGAGGTGCTAAAGGCATTAAATGGCTTACCAATCAAGTCCCTAATGCATAGGTGCTTAGTTTTTTGTTGCTAAGTTTGCTTCATTTAGGGCATCTCCAACAGTCGTAAGATAGGTGTTGGTTAATTTGCCACCTAGGACATAGTGATGATGTGGCATGTAATAAATGTGGAGAGAGAGCAAAGTTGTATGTAGATTAACCAACAACCTTTGCACAAGCTATAAGGTGAAATAGAGAGCAATCACATTTATTTCTTACCATCTATTGGATAGCTTACATATAATCTATTGGAGTAGTTGTATGATAGCTTGTTGGTTGATGACATGGACATTTTACCAACAAGACTAACATACAACCTGTTGGAGATGCCCTTAACTATAGACTCAAAATTGTCTTTTCACCTAGGTGCACGCGCTTAGCACCATTTCTTCCTTGGGTCACGAAACTAGTCTCTCTCTTCTTAATTAACTTGCCAGATCAGACTTTATGCCTATGTGGCAAGCTTAGCACCTGTAGGAGCAAGTAAGTACTCCATCCGTTTCAAAATAGATGACTCAACTTTGTACTAACTTAACTTTAAGTTAGTACAAAGTCTTAACTTTAAGTTAGTACAAAGTTGAATCATCTATTTTGAAACGGAGGGAGTACAATAGTGGGCTATAAGCCCGCTTTACATGGCATTTTTGCATATGTGGAGGAAAGAGGCAAGGCAAAAGTGGAGAAGTGAGCTCTGATGCTAGAGCCAGCCTCTACATGGTGGAGCATTGGGAGAGGTACCTGTATGGAGGTGGTCAGAAATCGGGAGGCTCATGCCGGTCGTAGCGCCGCACTTAAAATGATAATGGCAAGTCAAATCACGGGGCCCCACCTGTCCAGCAGTAACTCGCTGTCAAATTACACAACCCTACCTTTGCAGCAGCCTACTCCCTCATCTTCTCGCGTCTCTGTCGAACCGACTAGCCGGAACTGCCACACCTAAAGCGCAGGAAAAGCCCCGCCCTCGACTTTTAAATAGTACAGGTATACATGGATTGCGCCATGGAGCAAAGCCTCAACAAAACGGTGTTACACATGTACGGAGTATACAGCATGCCCGTCGTGTTCGCGTCGCACCCCAGACAGTCGGTCGGTCTGGCACGCCGCTCTCCGAATGGAATGCGCGTCATATTGCGTTTGCACACACATGTGGGACCGCAATTGAGAACCGACCATAGGCACACTCCCCGGCCCCGCAAGTCGGGTGAGTTAATAGAAGAGATAGACGAGCGATAGTACTACTAGAGAAGTGTTGTAGGAGTACATATATTGGTGCCTGGACGATCCCTGCAAGACACGGAAGATCAGTTTGTCCATGCATGTGACCAGATTCCAGCAGACACGCCTCGATTGGCTATCATCTACATATCGTGCAGGCTGTGTTGTACAGGGCTGTAGTTTTGGTGAGAAATCTAAAAAAAGGTTTCTTGTCATCTCGCAAAATTAGATGTCATGTGCTTCGGATCACTGCGAGGGTTAAACAGCGACAACTGAGTTGGGCTAGTCATTGGGGGCACATGCACGAAGACTACTCGGCTGTCATCTAGGTCAAGCCGGCTATGTTAATTAGGACATCTATCGACGGACCCCTTTTCTATGAGTTTATCTTTAATTTGAGCGTTGATCCTCGTCTAGTTTGTACGTTAGGATTCATCTTGTCTCCTTTGGGCAGTGAGGTTATGATTTCTTGTCATGTGGCATTTTTTCGTGTTATATGTTATAATCCGGTGCTTCAGATCAAAATGACGACAATTGCGCCTCCGGGGCACGTGCATGAAGACTTCTCGACAGTCATTGCCGAGGTCAAGGCGGCTCCTGCCGGTAGACAATAGAAAACTAGTACTCCACTATATAGGCAGGAGCCTCCGCGCTTGCTTGCTAGTGTTGTTCTCTTCACACTGTCTCGTCCTCTCCAGATCTAAACACAATAGCGGTGGCCACACACACTCTCTCTCTCTGCTCACCCTTGGTCACAGATCCAGTCGGATCCTCTCCGCCGGTGAAGGTGAGAAGGTGCAACGTTCATGCGGTCGTCCTCGACAACGGCTCTTACCCACTGCCGGCGCGTCCCGATCAGCGTGCCTTGTCGTTCTCTCCCAAGCATCGCTGACGAGGGAGGGCCTCCCATCCCTTCTTCCTCGATGCCGTAGTGTGGGCAGATCCGGCCTCCCGCCACCTAAGGGAGTCCTGGATTAGGGGGTATCCGGACAGCCGGACTGTGTACAACGTCCGGACTATTGAAGCGTGAAGATACAAGACTCAAGACTTCGGCCCGTGTCCGGATGGGACTTCCCTTGGCATGGAAGGCAAGCTTGGCGATCCGGATATTATATTTCCTTCTTTGTAACCGACTCCATGTAAACCCTAGCCCTCTCCGATGTCTATATAAACCGGAGAGGTTGGTCCTTAGAAGGCCGACCACAATTACATTCATACCATCATAGGCTAGCTTTTAGGGTTTAGCCTCTACGATCTCGTGGTAGATCCACTCTTGTACTACCCATATCATCAATATTAATCAAGCAGGAAGTTGGGTTTTACCTCCATCGAGAGGGCCCGAACCTGGGTAAACATCTGCATCCCTTGCTTCCTATTACCATCAGCCTTGACGCACAGATCGGGACCCCCTACCCGAGATCCGCTGGTTTTGACACCGACATTGGTGCTTTCATTGAGAGTTCCTCTGTTTCTTCGCTGTCAGGCTCGATGGCTCCTTCAATCATCATCAACAATGCTATCCAGGGTGAGACTTTCCTCCCCGGACAGATCTTCGTGTTCGGCGGCTTCGCGCTGCGGGCCAATTCGCTTGGCCACCTGGAGCAGATCAATAGCTATGCCCCCGGCCATCAAATCAGGTTCGGAAACCTAAACTACACGGCGGATATCCGTGGTGACTTGATCTTCGACGGATTCGGGCCAGCGCCAGAAGCGCCGAACAGTCACGATGAGCATGGCTTAGACCTGCCGTCAGACTTTTCTCGGGATATCACCCCGGCAGAAGCCTCGGACCTAAATCCGGGGCAGGTTGCTTCGCCTAAGGAAGGAGGGCTGGACCCCGCCCCGTAGGCTGTCCCCTCATCGGCGATGGAGGCGAACACAAGTCTCACCTCTGAGGGAGCCTGTGACTCCGGACCCCTGGATTCATATCCGGACGTAGGTTCCAGTCCGCGCGCCTCCGAGCCCGCCGATCCTAGTTGGGCTCCGGTGATGGAGTACGCCGTGGCGGACGTCTTTCAGCACTCGCCCTTTGGCGACATGCTGGACTTGTTGAAATCTCTCTCTTGACTCCGGGCCGAACTATGTCCGGCTCGAGTGGGAAGCGGACAACGACGAAATTTGTTGCCCATCCACCACCCACTTCATTGCCACGATCGATGATCTAACCGACGTGCTTGACTTCGACTCCGAAGACATCGACGGTATGGACGATGATGTAGGAGAATTACAGGAGCCAGCGCTCACCGGGCGGTGGACGGCCACCTCCTCATACGATATATATATATGGTGGACACTCCAAAGGAAACTAATGGCGACGAGGCAACGGAGGACAACCCCTCGGGAAGAAAATCAAAGAATGGGCGTCGTCGGCGCCGCTCCAAGCCCCGCCATAACAACACCGGTCCCGGAGACGAAAATAATACGGATGGCGCCAAAGAAGAATACGATCCTGACCAGCCCGCCTTCGAGCAGGCTGAACAGGAAGATGAGCAGGTCAGCCCAGAAGAACAGGCGACAGACGCATACCCAGAGGAGGACAACTACATGCCCCCCTCCGAAGACGAGATCAGCCTCGGCGACGACGAATTTGGTGTGCCTGAGGATCCCGTGGAACAGGAGCGCTTCAAGCATAGGCTTATAGCCACCGTGAGGAGCCTGAAGAAGAAGCAACAGCAACTCCAAGCTGATCAAGACCTGCTCACACATAGATGGACTGAAGTCCTGGCAGCCGAGGAATATGGACTCGAACGCCAAACGGCTAACCGGCCACCTCGTGGCCGGGATAAAACGGGATACCATCCCGGATACCAGCCTGCACCCCCACGCCAATACAATACGGCTCAGGGCAACAGGCACGACCTGCCAGATATTCTAGAAAACAAAGCAGGACAGCCAAGATCATTCTACGGATCGAGGGGGCGCGCCCCAGCGCGCGACGATGACCGTCGTGCTGGATACATCATCAACAAGTCCGGCCGGGCCGAACATAGCAACCCAGAACAATCTGACCTGCGTAGCCACATAGCCCGGCATAGAGGCGCCGCACACCCCCTCTGCTTCACTAACGAAGTGATGGATCATGAATTCCCAGAAGGATTCAAACCCATAAACATCGAATCATACGATGGCACAACAGACCCGGCAGTGTGGATTGAAGATTTCCTTCTCCACATTCACATGGCCCGCGGAGATGATCTACACGCCATCAAGTACCTCCCCCTTAAGCTCAAAGGACCAGCCCGACACTGGTTAAACAGTCTGCCAGCAAATTCCATTGGCAGTTGGGAAAACCTGGAAGACGCATTCCTTGACAACTTCCAAGGCACATATGTGCAACAACTGGACGCTGATGACCTGAGCCACATTACTCAACAGCCCGGAGAGTCAGCCCGGAAATTCTGGACTAGGTTCCTTACTAAAAAGAACCAAATAGTCGACTATCCGGACGCCGAAGCCCTGGCGGCTTTTAAGCATAATATCCGTGACGAATGGCTCGCTCGACACCTCGGCCAGGAAAACCCAAGTCTATGGCAGCTCTCACAACCCTAATGACCCGTTTTTGTGCGGGTGAGGATAGCTGGTTGGCTCGCAGCGGCACCACGCCACATTCCGGCACTTCGGACGGCCGCGATGCTAACGGCATGCCACGGTGCAATAGACATAAGAGACGGAACAACGACGACAACACTGAAGACATGATAGTCAACGCCGGATTCAGCGGACCTAAGTCCGGACAGCGGAAAAAGCCGTTCAAAAGAAATAATCAGGGACCGTCCAGTCTGGACCGCATACTAGAGCACTCGTGCCAAATTCATGGCACACCGGACAAACCAGCCAACCACACCAATAGAGATTGCTGGGTGTTCAAATAGGCCGGCAAGATAAACGCTAAAAATAAGGACAAGGGGATGCACAGCGACGATGACGATGAGACCCGGCGTCCAAATACGGGGGGACAAAAGAAAATTTTCCCCAGGTGAAAATGGTCAACATGATCTACGCCACCCACATCCCCAAGCAGGAACGGAAGCGGGCACTACAGGACGTCCATGCGATGGAGCCACTCGCCCCCAAGTTCAATCCATGGTCAGCTTGTCCGATCACCTTTGACCGTAAGGATCACCCTACCAGCATCCGTCACGGCGGCTCAGCCACATTGGTCTTAGACCCAATCATCGACGGATGGCGGCAGCAGCCTGAACCTGCTTTATTAGGACACACTGCGCAAGATGGGCATTGATCCTTCAAGGATCAAGCCCACTAAAACTACCTTTAAAGGTGTTATTCCTGGAGTAGAGGCCCATTGCATGGGCTCTATAACATCGGAAGTGGTCTTCGGATCCCCAGACAACTTCAGGAGCGAAGAGCTAATCTTCGACACCATCCCTTTCCGCAGTGGCTACCACGCACTGCTCGGACGAACCGCATTCGCTAGATTCAATGCGGTGCCACACTATGCATACCTCAAGCTCAAGATGTCGGGACCACGCGGGGTCATCACTGTCAACGGAAATATGGACCGCTCCCTTTGAACATAAGAGCATACGGCAGCCCTCGCGGCAGAAGTACAATGCGACCTCCTCCGACAAACCAATCCGGCGACAACTTCTAGCACTGTCAAACGAGTCCGGAGCACCCCGCAACAGGATCAACATGAATGTCAGGATCGTGATTAGCAGTCCGGCCTCCGCTCAAGACCCTCCAAAGCAGCATTCGTCCCACGCGTACACAATTACGCACTCGAGATACCTTGGGCATAGGCGGAGGCGCATCAATGACTCAGTCGATAATGCGGGTAACCGCTAAATACCTTCATACTCTTTCCCTTTTACCTTTCAGGACACCGCATTAGTGCAGCATCCTCAGAAGAGCCAAATTGCCAGACTCATATGGAAGAGAAATCCAAGGAGGCAACGGACGTTGTGCGCAGAAGGAAATACCCAGGTAGAATCTATTTACGATCATTATACCTGCTTCATCTATCTGTACATAGCTTGCCCCTGGATAGGACATGTCAAATAGTCCTATTTTTTATCTCTGCTTAATGCATCCATTGTAAACATATGCTTAAACGTATTTTTCGTCAATGGGAGATTATATATAGCGTCAGCTTATTATCTTTATTTGAGTATTTTTCTCTTATAAATGTTTATTTGATATTGCATCCGTACACCTTGGTACGACCAGTTTGCCAGGGGCTTCTAATGGCGCCCCGAAGTATGGCAAATAAAGTCCGAACACTTTAAACAGTGCAACACCCCAAACTTATAGCATTATATGCATCGATCAGCTCCGAATCATGTCTTGGGTCTACAGTTGGGATAGCCCGGCTCCCTTGTTTTGGTGCCTTACGTTCCGTTATATCGGCTAAGGTAGAGCAGGGAGAACTACTGCGATTGTGTCCCGGTTCTTCCAGACGACCACCTCAGTAGAGAAAGCCGAAAACTGACCGGCATGATGCGGCGAGAGCTGGTCGCTGTTCGAGAGGTCTTAAAATCCTTAAAGATTTTCTGCTTTAGGCGATAATTTTGCTTTGTCCGATCTAGGTGTATATAGCGCCCCAATTCGGCCTTCTGGATTCTAGGGGCTTCGCCAAAATTTAAAATTGTAGACTTCTATGGCTAAGTGAAAGTTATCAAGCCGCATAGTCCGATTGCCTTGTTCGCTGCGCCGGACACCTCCTTAAAGGACCAAACATTTGGATAAAGAGTGTCTGGGTTTTCCACGAACACCCCAGTACTAGTTACGCGGGGGAGGAAGCCGACGACTGGCCTACTTTCAGAATTTTATAAACAGCCGCACAGAAGGTAATATTTCAAATAACAAAAGCGCTACATAGCGCAAGTAACTTCGTCCTTAAAATACAAACATGATAGAAGTGAATTCATTCAAAAATGGTGTCCTTGGTACATTCGTCAGCCACGAGACGAGCACCCTTCATAACGCCATCATAGTACAGCTCAGGATGGCGATGCGCCTTGCCCTCCGGCGGCTCGTCCTTGACCAGCTTCTCCGCATCCAGCTTGCCTCAATGCACCTTCACGCGGGCAAAGGCCCGACGGGCACCCTCGATGCACACGGATTGCTTGATCACCTCAAGCCGCGGGCATGCATCCACCATCCGCTTGATCAGGTCGAAGTAGCTACTGGGCATCAGCTCACCAGGCCACATCCGGACTATGAAACCTATCATAGCCAGTTCGGCCGCCCTGTGGAGTTCGACCAACTGCTTTAGTTGGTCACTCAGAGGCATCGGGTGTTCGGCCCCAGCATACTGGGATCAGAACATCTTCTCCGTTGAGTTCCCCTCCTGGGCACGGTAGAACTCCGCAGCGTCTGATACGCTGCGTGGCAGATCTGCGAACGCCCTTGGAGAGCTCCGAATTCGAGTAAGTAAAAGAAATGCCTCCTCCACATGTTTGCTTTGCATAAAGAACTTCTTACCCACTGCTATCTTCTTGGCCTCCTGGATCTCCTGCTGCGCTTTCTCAGCTTCGGCCTTGGCGTCCTTCAAATTCACAAGGGCCTTCGCAAGCTCGGCCTCTTTCGTCTTCAGATCATGCTCCACGGACTCGCATTTCTTGCCGAGGTCCTGGAGCTCTTGCTGTACCTCACCTACCCTAGCACTTTGCTTTTCGCGCTCCTTACACTCCGAGGCCGCCTTTTCTTCGGCCTCGGATAGCGCCTTCTTCAGGGATGCCACTTCGGTGGTGGACCCTGTTACACGGTCACGACACTTAGGTGTTAGACCCACCACTTCTGCCTATCCTTAAATATATAAGAGCGGGAATTACTTACCCTTGTTCTCTTCGAGCCGCCTCTTCGTGAGGTCGAGCTCTCCCTGCGCCTACTCCAGGTCCCGCTTCAGTTCGGCAACCTCGGCAGTATGGGCAGCAGCAGCAAGTAGCACAACATGCTCATTCACAATAATACTTATGATTAGACTCCTACGGATTATAATTTACACTCTGCTCGGCTTTTCTTTCCAAACACCAAACAGAGTATCAGGGGCTACTACCTATTGGGTGGTAATTTTGCACATATTTATTACTTACCTCGAAGCCTGTTAGGAGGCTGGTGCAAGCTTCGGTTAGTCCGCTCTTGGTGGACGAAACCTTCTGAATCACCGTACTCATGAGAGTACGGTGCCCCTCATCCAGGGAAGCGCCGCAAAGCGCTTCCAGTAGACCGTCCGGTGCCTCATGTGCAACGGAAGTCCACGACACAGACGGCCCGCCCTCCCTAGCGAGGGGTCTCCCGGCTAAGTCTAGAACCATCGAAGGTTCCAGAATTGTGTGCGGCTAAGAACCCGGCTGGCCATGGCTCTCGTCGACACAATCCGCGGGGATCTTGAACCCCGCGTGTCTGACGCCTGGGATCCCGCCTCGGGGCGTCTCCAGAGTCACCTGCCCCCGCTCTGGTAACCTTTGGGACAACACCTTCGTGTCGTCCGCGGGTTGAGGAGTTGTGGCCGTCGGAAGTGAATTCATCTCCGAATTGCTCAGGACCCAGAGGAGGATACCTCGGGGTAATCCCTGGCCGGACTGCACATATGTTCGGCATTATAAATACAAAAACTGCGAAGTGAAGTCATGATAGAATGCAGACACTTACGATCGCGCTAGGGGCTTCCCCCTGGGCAGCCACCCCTCCTCGCTGAGAGCGATCGTGGCGGAGTAGTCCGGAAGGGGCCCCTTCCCCTTCTTGGACGCACCGGCCTCCCCTCCTGGGGTGGCTTTTCTCTTCTTCTCCCCCCCAGTGGGGGAGGTAGGATCTCTTCTTGATTCCCCCCGGCCTCCGCGGGAGGATCTGACTCGTCGTCATCGGACAACAGGGGAATGACGGCCCTGCGCCAAGGACCTTTTTCGGCCCCCCGGTCCGCTCCCCCGGGCCCCTCATCCTCTCCAGATGGGGCGTCTTCTTCTTCCTCCTCCCCTTCATGGGACGAGTCCGCCTCATCGTCTTTGGACGAGGCTTCTGGCACGACCTTATGCCGGAGACCCTTTCGGGTCCCCAGGGCCTTCTTCTCGGGCTTCTTCTCCGGCATCTTGTACGGTGCCGGGACCAGCATCTCCGTCGGGAGAGCATCTGCTGGGCCTTCTGGCAGCGGAGCCGGGTAGTAAACCCGCTCCGCTGTCTCCACGTAATCCTGAAGAAAATATGCACAACTACTTAAGGCACTCCCATGAATATATTGGGGAGAACCGGGTCAGGTGTCAGTCTGAGAACTCACCGGCCTGGGAGCCCGCGCGGCGTGAAGCCCGCGGTCCTCGGATGTGGGAGGAGGCACTTCGGAGGCCTTGAACAGCACCTTCCATGCGCCTTTGTGCGTCATGTCGTAGAGCCTCAGGAGCATCTGGTGCTCGGTTGGGACGAACTCCCACAGATTGACTGCCCGCCTCTGGCCGGGCAGGATCCGGCGAACGAGCATGACCTTGATCACGTTGACAAGCTTGATGTTCTTGTCCTTCATGCTTTTGACGCATGTTTGGAGTCCGGCCAGCTCTGTGGAATCGCCCCAGGACAGGCCCTTCTTCTCCCAGGAGGTGAGCCGCATGGGGGCTCCGGATCGGAACTCAGGGGCCGCTGCCCAGTCGGTGCCACGCGGCTCGGTGATGTAGAACCACCCCGATTGCCACCCTTTTACGGTCTCCGTAAAGGAGCCGTCGAGCCATGTGACGTTGGGCATTCTGCCCACCATGGCCCCTCCGCACTCCGCCTGTTGGCCGCTTACCACCTTCGGCTTCACGCAGAAATTTGCAGCCATAGGCCAAAGTGAGGCCGGATGCAGAGGAAGGCCTCACACACGACGATGAACGCCGAGATGTTGAGGACGAAATTCGGGGCTAGATTGTGGAAATCTAGCCCGTAGTAGAACATGAGCCCGCGGATGAAGGGATGGAGTGGAAATCCCAGTCCACGGATGAGGTGGGCAACGAATACGACCCTCTCGTGGGGTCCTAGGGTCGGAATGACCTGTCCGGCGTCTGGTAGACGGTGCGCTATGTCCGCGGCCAAGTATCCGGCCGCCCGAAGATTTGCGATGTGCTTCTCCTGGACGATGGAAGCCACCCACTTGCCTCTTGCTCCGGACATATTTAGCTGAGCGGAGGAGATTTGAGCTTGGGCGCTGGAGCTCGAGGGGGGCAAGAGTGGGCAAAGGAGGAAGAAGGCATGGGTGAAAATGGGGGAATCTTATCCCTTTATAGAGGCACCGAAAGCGGTGCGCCTCCCCACTTGCCCGTTGGGAATCGCTTGTTTCCCAAGCGCCACGATTAATGGCATGGTGAGATTACCCATACCCGTATTGATGAGAATCCCGTAATAAGGGGACATGATCTCTGCTTTGACAAGAAGTTTCACAGAAACCGCCTCGTAATATGCATTGTAGCTGGTTGTGGGGAAACGGTTCGAATAATGAATCCGACCATCATAACGTGTCATGTCATCAGAAAAAGTTGTCAGCAGATTGCATTTGTGAAATATCATTTTCTCTACGGTGGTATGCGAAGATCATTTTTTAGATCCGGACACGATTTGAATGTTCGATGATCACTTTGGAGTATTCGGAGGAGGAACCCGCCTTGCAATGCCGAAGACAATACTGCGCGCCGGACTCATCGTCATTGAAGCTTGGTTCAGGGGCTACTGAGGGAGTCCTGCATTAGGGGGTATCCGGACAGCCGGACTGTGTACAACGTCCAGACTATTGAAGCGTGAAGATACAAGACTCAAGACTTCGGCCCATGTCCGGATGGGACTTTCCTTGGCATGGAAGGCAAGCTTGGCGATCCAGATATTATATTTCCTTCCTTGTAACCGACTCCATGTAAACCCTAGCCCTCTCCGGTGTCTATATAAACCGAAGAGGTTGGTCCTTAGAAGGCCGATCACAATTACATTCATACCATCATAGGCTAGCTTTTAGGGTTTAGCCTCTACGATCTCGTGGTAGATCCACTCTTGTACTACCCATATCATCAATATTAATCAAGCAGGAAGTAGGGTTTTACCTCCATAGAGAGGGCCCAAACCTGGGTAAACATCTGTGTCCCTTGTTTCCTGTTACCATCAGCCTTGACGCACAGATCGGGACCCCCTACCCGATCCGCCGGTTTTGACACCGACACCGCCCACCTAGCGACATCCTTGCGACCCTCAGGTATAACTTCCTTCGAAACCAGCCTTGATCTACTTCCCGAGCTCCCGAGGTCGCTGCATTTGTATCTTTTACTATTTCTCAGGCCCCCTCGTAGATAGGATCGATCGGCTGTTCAAAAACCACCTAATTTTTTTACTGTTAAGAGGTAAAACTAGTTCATGCACTCGAATCTAGTACTACTTGGTTCAAACAAGGAAGAAAGGGGTGGGGGTGGGGGAGATTTGCGTGACGCCCAATATGCGACCCTATCATAAAGGAACTCGAAAGTCCCACCAAGGATAGAAGCGCATATTGGAGACGCTTTTGCAAGGTGGATATCATTGCATCGAACCATTACATAAAAGTAGGGGATACATACAAGAGGCATAGAATGCCACACGAATACAACATCATTATACAGAAGAGCATCATCCGACTACGGATGGAACACAAACAGAAACTCAAACGACATCCACCCTGCTAGCCCAGGCTGCCGACCTGGAACCTATCCCCTGATCGAAGAAGAAGCAGAAGAAGAACTCCAAAACAAGTAACATCGCTCTCGCGTCAGGATCATCGCATAACCTATACCTGCAACTATTGTTGTGATCTGTGAGCCACGAGGACTCAGCAATCCCATTACCATGGGTAACAAGACTAGCAAAGCTTAATGGGTAAGGAAGGGGTAAAGTGGTGACGTTACAGTAGCGACTAAGCATGACATGGTGGCTAACATATGCAAATAAGAGCGAGAAGAGAAGCAACAGAACGGTCGTGAAGCTAACAATGATCAAGAAGTGATCCTGAAACTACTTACGTCAAACATAACCCAAAACCGTGTTCACTTCACGGACTCTGCCAAAAAGAGACCATCACGGCTACACACATGGTTGATGCGTTTTAATTCGTATCTGGTGTCAAGTTATCTACAACCGGACATTAACAAATTCCCATATGGCACATAACCGCGGGCACGACTCTCGAAAGTTTATACCCTGCAGGGGTGTCCCAACTTAGCCCATCACAAGCTCTCACTGTCAACTAAGGATATTCCTTCTCACAGGAAGACCCGATCAGTCTCGGAATCCCGATTTACAAGACTTTTCGACAATGGTAAAACAAGACCAGCAAAGCCGCCCGATGTGCCTACAATCCCGATAGGAGCTGCACATATCTCGTTCTCAGGGCAACACCGGATGAGACTAGCTACGAGTAAAACCAGCCCTCAAATTTCCCCGAGGTGGCCCCGCAGGCAGCTCGGTTCGGACCAACACTTAGAGAAGCGCTGGCCCAGGGGGGGGGTTAAAATAAAGACGACCCTTGGGTGGGCCGACCCAATGGAAAGGTAATAGGTAGTTAGGCAAATGTAAAACCAAGGTTGGGCCTTGCTGGAGGAGTTTTATTCAAAGCGAACTGCAAGGGGGTCCCATAAATCACCCAACCGCGTAAGGAACACAAAATCAAGAAACATAACACCGGTATGACGGAAACTAGGGCGGCAAGAGTGGAACAAAACACCAGGCATAAGGCCAAGCCTTCCACCCTTTACCAAGTATATAGATGCATTAATTAAATAAGAGATATTATGATATCCCAACCATAATCCTGTCCACCATGGAGCAATCTTCAACTTCACCTGCAACTAACAACGCTATAAGAGGGGCTGAGCAAAGCGGTAACATAGCCAAACAACGGTTTGCTAGGAAGGGTGAAGAAAAGTTAGAGGCTGACATGGCAAATTGGGAGGCTTGTAGAACAAGTGATAGGTAGCACAACATAGCGATAGAATGAAGCAACTAGCATAGCAATGATAGTAGTGAGATCCAAGGTGATGGTCATCTTGCCTGAAATCCAGCTAGTAAGAAGAACATGTCCATGAAGAAGATGAATCCATGAAGACGAACCAAGCGTAGACGAACGAATCCTCACGATCGCAACGAAACAGGAACTAACGAGAAGGAGCACAACCGGAAAGAAGCAAACAACAAGGTACACACACAATACATAAACATGACAAGATGCTCAACCAAGCATGATGCACGACAAAGGCTACATGAAGCTACTCATGGCAATAAATGATGCATACAAGAGCAACACATCAAGACAAGTTTAAATGAGGCAGGAAACAACATATAACAATTCCGGTAAGTGTCAGGACCCCGACTCGATGTCACATCGATCTAGCCGGTAACACCTCATATCACTTTGCGGCCTCACGCACGGTATCCCCACGGGTGTCGTCTTACCTTTTCCCGGGACCGTTTGCGCCTTTTGGCTCACGTATATGATAGTGTCGCTAGCATCCATATGATAAGGAGCCCGGGCTGACATGACTAGTCGTAAACCCAAAGTGGCACAGACTTACAGGGACAGGCATCCATGACCCAGCTTCGAACGTGTCGGTCATCAGCAAGTGGGTCCGGGCTGTAGCACTGGGCTAGCAGGACTCCGGTAAACCGGGCTGTAGCGGCTAACAGGACTCCGGTACTCAAAGCGTGACATTTCCCCGAAGGGACAGACACAGGAACGAAGAAGGACACATGCCGGCCAGCCTAAGTGTTCCAGAGCAGTAGCAAGCTACCATGGCTCAGCAGTAACACTAGGAGACATTTCCCGGTAAGAGAGGCTACTAAAGATAAACAACTAGATAGTCAGATCCCACACATACCAAGCATTTCAATCATACACACAATATGCTCGATATGTGCAAATACAACGAAGCATCACAACATGACTCTATGACACAAGTACTTTATTTAAGGCTCAGGGAGCCATACATAACATACACAAAGGTACGGGTCTCACGACCCCACATACAAGTCATACAGTCATACAAACCAGCAGCGGAAGTAACTTGTCTGAGTACAGACAACTAGTAAAATAAAAGAGGCTTGGAAAGCCTAGCTATACTACGTGGTCCTTCACAAGCTCAGGGTCACCACCTGGGTCTTTAGCCTACTCATTGATGTCAACGTCTACATAGAACCCATCAGAAGGGGTTGCAGCGTCTTCTGTAAAAATGTAGATTATAGCAACATGAGTACAAAGGTACTCAGCAAGACTTACATCAGATCCTACATACATGCATAGTATCAAGAAGGGTTGGTGGAGTTATTGCAGCAAGCCAGCTTTGACTCTTGGCTAGGCTAACCTACGATACTCCAACTTGAAATGGTTTTGCGCACACGAGTCCACTACTCACCACTTCAATACACTACCGAGGATCCACCTCCGCCTTCCTACAGAAGAGCCATCCTCGGCACTCACACTTATCTTGAGGCTTTTAGTAGTTTCCATTTACTTGTCTATGAACTGTATAGGCAACCAAGTAGTCCTTTACCGCGGACGCGGCTATTCGAATAGATCATGTTAACCCTGCAGGGGTGTACTTCTTCATACACGCTCTCACCACTTACCGTCGCTTACACGACATGTACTCGGCAACCTTCAAGCGGAAGCCCAACGTGGGTGTCGGCCACGACCTACCTAATCACCTAAGCCTCTAGTCCAGGTTTATCGCCTATTCAGGTTCCATCCGCAGGGAGTCCGGCCGAAGTTTCCCATACGGCCCCGAACGATGTGAACAGGGTTCCCGAGATACCTAACGGGTACTCGGTACACCGTGCCACGTACCTACCGCATCACAGCCCACCCCTACGGTCAGCGCTGTCCACGACCTCCAGTAGGCTACAAACACCAGAAACTACTTGCAACTCCTGGACGGAGAACTAGGGTGAATAAGAAGCCGAGAGGGTCCATTGGTTTCGGGCCCAATGCATGGTAGTAGCTGATTCTTAAATCACACATACAGATCTCAGTGCTTAAGGTCGGCTTCAATGAAACAACCCACCATGTACTCCTACATGGCCTCTCATCGATACCTTTACCAAATCGTGTTCACCACACCACTCTCATTACCGACATAATCATTTCACTCTAGCCCATCACCCAGATGAACCAGACCTGACACGACTCTAAGCATAGCAGGCATAGCAAGGTAGGAACAACACATACATAGGGCTCAATCAACTCCTACACATGCTAGTGGGTTTCATCTAGTTACTGTGGCAATGACAGGTCATGCAGAGGAAAAGGGTTCAACTACCGTAGCACACAGCAGTTTGAAACGCGTTGTCTTAATGCAGTAAAAGAGAGCAGGAGCGAGAACATGGGATTGTATCGATATGATCAAATGGTTGGTTGCTTGCCTGATGGTTCGATGCACTGATATGGTTCTTCGTTAGGGTAATCACGGTACTCCTCGGAGGCAGAACCTGTCGCAAAGGACATCGATACACAAGCATCACCAAACAATGTGCAACAATATGATGCATGCAAGAAACATGGCAATATGAGTGTGTTGGGCTAATGCAACTAAAACCAGAAGGGTTTGAACAAATTTGAATCAAAGATTCAAATTTCAAACTCAAACATGGCCTTTTAAAGTGCTTTTCCTTGTTCTGCTTAAAACATCAATTTAACTTGTTTGATCATGCATGAAAATAGTACAGATGGATAGATTGGATTTTTCTGATCATTTTTCATATATAATTTGTCCAATTTGGAGTTACAAAATAAAAGTTATGAATTTTTAAGGTTTAAATAATATTCTGGAATTTCCTGATTTAAATTTAAATCCAGAAAATCAATTACTGCGTCAGCCTGACGTCAGTGTGACGTCAGTGGTCAACTGCGGCTGGCTGAAGTCAAACCTGACGTGTGGGGCCCACACGTCAGTGACAGGGGGGTTAAACAGGGTTAATTTAATCCTAATTACTAATTAGTGGCGCTGGGGCCCACTAGTCAGTGTCAGGGGGTTAACTAACAGTGGTTAGCACTAATCCTAATTAGCTACAGGGCTGGGCCCACCTGTCAGGGACTCAGGGGGTGTCCTGCCGTGGTCAAAGTGGGTCAAACCCACCGGCGACGTGACGCCGGCGAGGCCCGAGACGGCGGCGCGACGCGGGATCGCGCTACAGGGCACGGGCGAGGCCGTGCTTGGGCTCGTTGGATAGCTCTTGCTCTCGCGCGTCGAACGGTGGTGGTGGCCGAGCCTGGGGTGGCCGGAGTCGACGGCGGCGAGCTCGGCTGCGGCCGCCGGAGTTCGGGTGGGGTCGGGATCGGTGTTGCAGGGGGTTTGGGGAGGCGTTAGTGCGTGCTGCGTACTCCTAGTGAGGTGTGGAGCACGATAGTGTGCTCGGTTGGGTGCTACGGTGACCGTGGCCACGACGGCGACATCGCCGGCGGCGTGGAGCTCTCGGCCAAGGTGGGGCTAGGGCCTAGAGGTCGGGAGAGACCAGGGGAGAAGGGGGAAACGATCCGGGGGCTCACCGCGGAGCTGCAGGGATGGTTAGCGGGCTCGGGGACGCGCTGGAGACGACGAATTCGACGGCGACGATGGTCGGAGCCCGAAGAGGGGAACGGCGACGTGGCGGCGATGCAGGGCTTCCGGGGAGCTGTGGAGCGGTGGGGAGGAAGAGGGGGTCGTGGCGGAGCTTCTGAGCTAGTCGGGGAAGCGAGGGGTGGCCGAAGATGGCTGCTACGGCGAACGGCGGCGACGGTGGTGCTCGGCCGTGTGAGAGAGAGAGCGAGGAAGAGGAGGGAAGAGCCGGGGGAGAGTGAGAGAGAGCAGGGGGGATCGGGACGGCCTGCGGGAGTCGTCCACGCGGCCAGGAGCTCGTCGGCAAGCAGGAGGTGGCCGCGCGGCCGTGCGCGTGCGAGCACGCAGCAGCTTCGGGGCGAGGGGAGGAAGACGACGGAGGGCTGCAGTGGTGGGCTGGGCCGGCTGCTGGCTGGGCCGGCCAGCTGGCTGGGCCGCACAGTGGAGGAGCCCAGGTAAGCTCCTCCTGTTATATATTTTTCTGTTTTCTAATTTCTGACATTTGTTTTGATTTAAATAATATATTAAATCATTTATTTAACTTATGCCAATTTTTGCAGGAGCTATATATATTATTCCAGAGCTCTTTTATAATTGGCATAATATTTGGACATATATTAATATATATAATTAATATATTTCCAATGCAAATATTTATGCATTAATTCCAAATGCCCAAAATAAATGTCCATGAGCCACTAAAATATTGGTTTGAGTTTTATCTCTGTCCAATATTTTCAGAGGGCATCATGAGCATTTTCTTGGATCCTTTTGGAGAAATTTTTATTTGGGTCATTTTCAAAATGATTCTGAGGGTTTCACAGATCCCCATTTCAAGTTTCTGATGAAAGAGTAAACATGATGCAACACTCTAATGCATGACTAGCTAGGGTGTGACAACTCACCCCCACTCAAAAGAATCTCGTCCCGAGATTTGGGTTCCTCCGGGAAGAAGGCGGGATACTCGAGTCGAAGACGATCCTCCCTTTCCCAGGTTGCTTCATCCTCAGAATGGTGCGACCATTGAACTTTGAGAAACTTGATATTATGACGCCGGGTGGTACGTTCGGCTTGATCGAGGATACGAATGGGGTACTCTCGATATGTAAGATTATCTTGGAGATCAAGCGTTTCGTGGTCCACTTCACGGATAGGATCCGAGAAGCAACGCCTGAGTTGAGAAACGTGGAAGACATCGTGAACTCTGGAGAGGTGCGGAGGTAGTTCCAACTGGTAGGCAACTTCTCCTCGTTTGGCAAGAATGCGAAAGGGTCCAATGTAACGAGGAGCCAATTTGCCTTTGATACCGAAACGATGGGTTCCCTTCAGAGGGGTGACCCGAAGGTAAGCCTTCTCGTCAACCTCGAAAGTCATAGCCTTATGTTTTCGGTCATATTGACTCTTTTGACGGGATTGGGCTGTTTTCAACTTTTCACGAACGATACGAACTTGTTCTTCTGCTTCCTGAATCATATCCGGGCCAAAGAATTGTCTTTCCCCGGTCTCTGACCAGTTAAGGGGTGTTCGACATCGTCGTCCATAGAGAACTTCAAAAGGGGCTTTACCCAAGCTAGATTGATAGCTGTTGTTGTAAGCGAATTCGGCAAATGGAAGGCACTTCTCCCAGTCCATTCCGAAAGAGATAACGGAGGCTCGAAGCATGTCTTCTAGAATTTGGTTGACGCGTTCCACTTGACCACTTGACTGAGGGTGGAAAGCGGTGCTAAAATCGAGAGGTGAAAAGACTTCCTCGATCCGAATTGATTTCCAAAGGAACACCATGGAGAGACACTATCCGGGAGATGTATAAATCTGCCAGTTGGCTAGCGGTTATACTCTCACGAACAGGTAGGAAATGAGCTACTTTGGAAAGACGATCGACCACGACGAAAATAGCATTATTCCCTCTCTTGGTCCTGGGAAAACCGGTAATGAAATCCATACTAATTTTATCCCATTTCCATTCAGGAATAGCTAAGGGTTGAAGGGTGCCAGCAGGTCGTTGATGCTCTGCTTTTACACGACGACAGACGTCGCAATTTGCAATATACTGAGCAATTTCTCTCTTCATCCTAGTCCACCAGAACCTCTGGCGTAGGTCCTGATACATCTTAGTACTACCGGGATGAATAGTGAGAGGAGATTCATGGGCCTCCTTAAGGATCAACTGCCGCAGATGCTGGTTCTTGGGAACCACTAGACGATTCTCAAAGTACACAACACCATGATCATTTGTGGAGAAACAACTAGCACCTCCGCTAGCAATGTTCTCTTTGATTTTAGATATTCCCTTATCTCGCTTTTGGGCAGCGATGATTTGATCCGTAAGAGTAGGTTTTACCACCAAGGTGGAGAGAAAACCTTGAGGAACAATGTGAAGGTTAAGCTTTCGAAATTCCTCATGGAGAAACGGTTGACTTTGTTGTAACATCAGGTTGTTACAATAAGATTTACGACTTAGTGCATCAGCCATGACGTTGGCTTTCCCTGGGGTATAGGTTATTCCTAAGTCGAAGTCTGTGATCAATTCAACCCAACGTCTCTGTCTGAGATTCAAATCCGGCTGGGTGAAAATGTACTTCAGACTTTGGTGATCAGTGAATATTTCGCAACGATTACCGAGGAGGTAATGTCGCCAGGTCTTAAGTGCATAGACTACGGCTGCAAGTTCTAGATCATGAGTAGGATAATTCTCCTCATGTGGGTGCAATTGCCGTGAAGCGTAAGCAATTACGTGTCGATCTTGCATAAGAATGCAACCTAGTCCTTGTCGCGAGGCGTCGCAGTAGATAACGAAGTCCTTGGAGAAGTCTGGCGGTACCAGTACGGGAGCAGAGGTCAGGCGTCTTTTCAGTTCCTGAAAGCTGTGCTCACATTGTGGAGTCCATTCGAACTTCTTATCTTTCTTGAGGAGTTCGGTTAGAGGTTTAGCAACCTTGGAGAAATTCTCGACAAAGCGACGACAATAGCTCGCTAAGCCCAGAAAACTCCGAACTTGCTTGACCGATTCGGGTGGAGTCCAATTAAGGACGGCTTGAACTCGCTCAGGGTTAACAGCAATACCTTTACCAGATATTACATGACCCAGATAGGTCACTTCTGACAACCAGAATTCACATTTAGAGAATTTGGCATAAAGGCGATGCTCTCGAAGTTTCTTCAACACTAGCCTTAGATGTTCGGCATGTTCTTCCTCGTTCTTGGAGTAGATGAGTATATCATCGAGATAAACCACGACGAATTTATCCAAATACTCCATGAAGATTGAGTTCATTAACCGAGAAAAGGTGGCTGGAGCGTTGGTTAATCCGAAGGACATAACGGTGTACTCGTATTGGCCATAGCGAGTAACAAAGGCCGTTTTAGGAATGTCCCCGTTTCTGATTTTGATTTGATGGTAGCCCAACCTCAAATCCATCTTGGAGAAGACTGAGGATCCAGCGAGCTGATCATACAGGTCGTTGATCCTGGGAAGTGGATATTTGTTCTTGATTGTGACCAAATTGACAGGTCGGTAATCTACAACCATCCGGTCCGTACCATCCTTCTTCTTAACGAATAGGACGGGGCAAGCCCACGGAGATGAGCTAGGTCGGATGAAACCCTTTTTCAAGGACTCATCGAGTTGTTTCTTAAGCTCGGCTAGTTCTAGGGGTGCCATCTTATAAGGTCTTCTAGCAATCGGAACGGTTCCTGGAATGAGGTCTATTACGAACTCAACATCCCTGTCAGGTGGAACACCTGGCAATTCCTCTGGAAAGACATCCGGGAAGTCACAGACTACCGGCACGTCCTCAAGGTCTGGCAAAGGGCTGGCGTTAAGAGAATATAATTGTCGCTTGGCTATTCGGGTCAAGACATTGACTATCTTCCCCGAAGGATGGGTGAGTTGAACAGTCCTAGAGAAGCAATCAATTTGGGCATGATGAGCTAACATCCAGTCCATACCCAGAATGATATTAATATCTGAAGATTTAAGGGCTATCAAAGATGCAAGGAAAACAAGTCTGTCGACTTGGATTTCATTTCCATAACTTACCCTAGAGGTCTGCCATCTAGAACCAGGGGTAGAAATTTCCATAGTGGATGGCAAGTCACAGAATGCAACGTTATGCAAACGAGCATAATTTTCAGATATAAAAGAATGAGAGGCTCCTGTATCGAAAAGAACAGATGCCGGGTGGCAATTAACAAGAAGCGTACCGAGAACGACGTTGGGATCCTCTTGAGCTTCTTCGGCAGAGATACAGTTGATATGGCCACGTGAAGTGGTGACCGGCTTGGCGTGGAATATTTTTCCTGTCGGCTTGCCACGGCCAACAGCTTTAGCAGACTGGTTGGGGTTGGTCTGGGGACACTCACGCATATAGTGACCAGATTCCCCACATTTGAAACAAGTCACGGAACTGGTACGTGGAGGAGCATTATTGATTGGACCCCCATAGGGCTTGGCCGGTGCAGACTGTTGAACAGGGCGAGGCGCCTGGAAAGATGGCCTCGGTGTGAACCTGGGTGGCAGGGCGGTGTTGGGCACCCACACGCGGCGCTTCTGAGGACCAGCACCGGATGAGGAACCCATGTCACGGCCATGCTTGCGTGTTGCGTCATAGTCAGTCTGACCAGTTTCAGCACTGATGGCTTTGTTGACAAGTTTCTGAAAAGATGTGCACTCATGCAGACGGAGGTCGCGGCGAAGCTCAGGACTAAGGCCCTTACGGAACCTTGCTTGCTTCTTGGCGTCAGTAGACACTTCCTCAGTTGCATATCGGGCGAGATTACCAAACTCCCTGCTATAGGCATCCACAGAAAGTCGGCCTTGGGTGAAATTGCAAAATTCTTCACGTTTACGGTCCATGAGACCCTCCGGAATGTGATGTTCACGGAAAGCCTCGCTGAACTCAGCCCAAGTAGTGACATGGCCCGCTGGGCGCATAGCTCCATAATTCTCCCACCATAGACTGGCGGGGCCTTCAAGATGATATGCAGCAAAGGTGACCTTGTCAGCCTCCGCTACCAGCGCGGAACGCAGTTTGTGAGAGATACTACGAAGCCAGTCATCAGCGTCGAGAGGCTCGACGGAGTGGTGGAACGTGGGTGGATGCAATTTGATAAAATCACTGAGTGACACCACGTTAGTCCTCTGATGGTGTGATGTATTCTGTTCGATACGCTCCAACAAACGGTTGGTCTCCCGCTTGTTTCTCTCAGCTTCCATCATAACCTCGGCTAGTGAAGGAGGATGAGGCAGATTTGCATCCCTGACTTCACTGCCTTCGGCCTGCTCTTGAGAAGCAGGGTTAGCGCGCGTGTTGACCATCCTAGGTAAACAAGACAATGATTTAGTCAGGATGATAAAATTCCAACATAGGATACAAAATGTAAGGAATAACTCGGAATGCAAGATGATCATCCGTATGACATGGTAGATACAGAAACTGCTTCTTTTATTCCATCGTCATACACACCATACAGGGTTTAGTACAAGACCAAACAAAGTACTATTACGGTGAAAGAGGATTACATCTTATCGAAGGCATCCCAAGCTCCTATACATTATTTTTCTACACCTCCGGAAAAGTACAAACTAGGTCATAACCCACGAGTCACGCGGGACGATAGAAGACACAGCTAGTGCGAACTAGTGATACTACCACTAACTCAGACCGATCCGTAGTAGTCCTCGTAGAAGTCGCCTCCATAGCCTGGAAGTTCAACATGATCATCCGGAAACAGACGGTCTCGCGGAGCTTGTGGACCATAGGGGCTAGGATGAGGCCTTGGACCAACAGACGGTGGCCTGCGGGGACCGCGAGGTGGGGTGATTCCTCCTACATCATGCCAAACCATCACGTCCGGCAGAGCAGATCTCACAGGATAGAGATCGCGCATATCTGAATATCCAGCTTGCACCGCCGGTGCGAACCGAGTCAAAGTAGCCCAGTGGTCAGCACGGGTATTGAAGAGCTCTAACCTTAAGGCCCGATTTTCACGGTCCTTATCCTCGAGCATCTCAGCAGTGGTGCGAGTCCGTGAATCCTCCTGAGTGGGGTCAGCATAGATAGCCTGGAGATACCCTTGTGCTCCCGGAAGTGATCCTGGCATATACCGGAAATCAGAGTCCCGAAATAGACCAGATCTGACTCGCATAATGGTCATCATAGAGTAGGCGGCGTCCTGCACAGCCATCTCAATAGTAACCCCGAGTCCATAGGAGCAGTGAAGAGGCTCGGTGGATCCAGGATAAGATGGAAATATCCTGACAGTGCAGAGATACTGGCTTTGATTAAAATCTCGGAATTGCTCTTCGACCGTGTACTCAGGATACCAGCGGTATCCAGCCTCAGTCATTACCCTGACCAACTTAGCAGTATGGCCGGGTACATCTAGGCATCGAGTCAGGCGAACCACTTGATTAAGGTCGCGAGTGGCCATCTGAAAGCACAATCATAATGCAAAGGCATTAGAATTTCTAGCAAAATTTCGGCAGCATAACAGCTGTAAATGCTCAAAAAGGATTTGAGACATTTGACAAAGGATTTCGTACATACTCAACATCATCATATCAAAGTTCTGAAACCATTCTGGCAACATAATGTGGTAGTAGAACTGAACTAGGCTTGTAAACATCAAACTTATAAGGTACTACTGATTAGTAACACGTGATCCTGATAGAGAGAATGGATCCTAATTCCTTAACCCCCGGTGGAAGAATGGACTGACTCAGATCAGAAGTCATAAGGTATAAGGAGTAAAAAGAGCCTTACGTTCCAACCCACAAACAATTCCCCTACATATAACTAAAGAATTTCTAGACTCAACATCGACCAGTTTGGCTTGGAGAACCTACAGGCAGTCCGGCTCTGATGCCAACGCTGTCAGGACCCCGACTCGATGTCACATCGATCTAGCTGGTAACACCTCATATCACTTTGCGGCCTCACGCACGGTATCCCCACGGGTGTCGTCTTACCTTTTCCCGGGACCGTTTGCGCCTTTTGGCTCACGTATATGATAGTGTCGCTAGCATCCATATGATAAGGAGCCCGGGCTGACATGACTAGTCATAAACCCAAAGTGGCACAGACTTACAGGGACAGGCATCCATGACCCAGCTTCGAACGTGTCGGTCATCAGCAAGTGGGTCCGGGCTGTAGCACTGGGCTAGCAGGACTCCGGTACTCAAAGCGTGACATTTCCCCGAAGGGACAGACACAGGAACGAAGAAGGACACATGCCGGCCAGCCTAAGTGTTCCAGAGCAGTAGCAAGCTACCATGGCTCAGCGGTAACACTAGGAGACATTTCCCGGTAAGAGAGGCTACTAAAGATAAACAACTAGATAGTCAGATCCCACACATACCAAGCATTTCAATCATACACACAATATGCTCGATATGTGCAAATACAACGAAGCATCACAACATGACTCTATGACACAAGTACTTTATTTAAGGCTCAGGGAGCCATACATAACATACACAAAGGTACGGGTCTCACGACCCCACATACAAGTCATACAGTCATACAAACCAGCAGCGGAAATAACTTGTCTGAGTACAGACAACTAGTAAAATAAAAGAGGCTTGGAAAGCCTACTATACTACGTGGTCCTTCACAAGCTCAGGGTCACCACCTGGGTCTTTAGCCTACTCGTTGATGTCAACGTCTACATAGAACCCATCAGAAGGGGTTGCAGCGTCTTCTGTAAAAATGTAGATTATAGCAACATGAGTACAAAGGTACTCAGCAAGACTTACATCAGATCCTACATACATGCATAGTATCAAGAAGGGTTGGTGGAGTTATTGCAGCAAGCCAGCTTTGACTCTTGGCTAGGCTATCCTACGATACTCCAACTTGAAATGGTTTTGCGCACACGAGTCCACTACTCACCACTTCAATACACTACCGAGGATCCACCTCCGTCTTCCTACGGAAGAGCCATCCTCGGCACTCACACTTATCTTGAGGCTTTTAGTAGTTTCCATTTACTTGTCTATGAACTGTATAGGCAACCAAGTAGTCCTTTACCGCGGACGCGGCTATTCGAATAGATTATGTTAACCCTGCAGAGGTGTACTTCTTCATACACGCTCTCACCACTTACCGTCGTTTACACGACATGTACTCGGCAACCTTCAAGCGGAAGCCCAACGTGGGTGTCGGCCACGACCTACCTAATCACCTAAGCCTCCAGTCCAGGTTTATCGCCTATTCAGGTTCCATCCGCAGGGAGTCCGGCCGAGGTTTCCCATACGGCCCCGAACGATGTGAACAGGGTTCCCGAGATACCTAACGGGTATTCGGTACACCCGGCCACGTACCTACCGCATCACAGCCCACCCCTACGGTCAGCGCTGTCCACGGCCTCCAGTAGGCTACAAACACCAGAAACTACTTGCAACTCCTGGACGGAGAACTAGGGTGAATAAGAAGCCGAGAGGGTCCATTGGTTTCGGGCCCAATGCATGGTAGTAGCTGATTCTTAAATCACACATACAGATCTCAGTGCTTAAGGTCGGCTTCAATGAAACAACCCACCATGTACTCCTACATGGCCTCTCATCGATACCTTTACCAAATCGTGTTCACCACACCACTCTCATTACCGACATAATCATTTCACTCTAGCCCATCACCCAGATGAACCAGACCTGACACGACTCTAAGCATAGCAGGCATAGCAAGGTAGGAACAACACATACATAGGGCTCAATCAACTCCTACACATGCTAGTGGGTTTCATCTAGTTACTGTGGCAATGACAGGTCATGCAGAGGAAAAGGGTTCAACTACCGTAGCACACAGCAGTTTGAAACGCATTGTCTTAATGCAGTAAAAGAGAGCAGGAGCGAGAACATGGGATTGTATCGATATGATCAAATGGTTGGTTGCTTGCCTGATGGTTCGATGCACTGATATGGTTCTTCGTTAGGGTAATCACGGTACTCCTCGGAGGCAGAACCTGTCGCAAAGGACATCGATACACAAGCATCACCAAACAATGTGCTACAATATGATGCATGCATGAAACATGGCAATATGAGTGTGTTGGGCTAATGCAACTAAAACCAGAAGGGTTTGAACAAATTTGAATCAAAGATTCAAATTTCAAACTCAAACATGGCCTTTTAAAGTGCTTTTCCTTGTTCTGCTTAAAACATCAATTTAACTTGTTTGATCATGCATGAAAATAGTACAGATGGATAGATTGGATTTTTCTGATCATTTTTCATATATAATTTGTCCAATTTGGAGTTACAGAATAAAAGTTATGAATTTTTAAGGTTTAAATAATATTCTGGAATTTCCTGATTTAAATTTAAATCCAGAAAATCAATTACTGCGTCAGCCTGACGTCAGTGTGACGTCAGTGGTCAACTGCGGCTGGCTGAAGTCAAACCTGATGTGTGGGGCCCACACGTCAGTGACAGGGGGGTTAAACAGGGTTAATTTAATCCTAATTACTAATTAGTGGCGCTGGGGCCCACTAGTCAGTGTCAGGGGGTTAACTAACAGTGGTTAGCACTAATCCTAATTAGCTACAGGGCTGGGCCCACCTGTCAGGGACTCAGGGGGTGTCCTGCCGTGGTCAAACTGGGTCAAACCCACCGGCGACGTGACGCCGGCGAGGCCCGAGACGGCGGCGCGACGCGGGATCGCGCTACAGGGCACGGGCGAGGCCGTGCTTGGGCTCGTTGGATAGCTCTTGCTCTCGCGCGTCGAACGGTGGTGGTGGCCGAGCCTGGGGTGGCCGGAGTCGACGGCGGCGAGCTCGGCTGCGGCCGCCGGAGTTCGGGTGGGGTCAGGATCGGTGTTGCAGGGGGTTTGGGGAGGCGTTAGTGCGTGCTGCGTACTCCTAGTGAGGTGTGGAGCACGATAGTGTGCTCGGTTGGGTGCTACGGTGACCGTGGCCACGACGGCGACATCGCCGGCGGCGTGGAGCTCTCGGCCAAGGTGGGGCTAGGGCCTAGAGGTCGGGAGAGACCAGGGGAGAAGGGGGAAACGATCCGGGGGCTCACCGCGGAGCTGCAGGGATGGTTAGCGGGCTCGGGGACGCTGGAGACGACGAATTCGACGGCGATGATGGTCGGAGCCCGAAGAGGGGAACGGCGACGTGGCGGCGATGCAGGGCTTCCGGGGAGCTGTGGAGCGGTGGGGAGGAAGAGGGGGTCGTGGCGGAGCTTCTGAGCTAGTCGGGGGAGCGAGGGGTGGCCGGAGATGGCTGCTATGGCGAACGGCGGCGACGGTGGTGTTCGGCCGTGTGAGAGAGAGAGCGAGGGAGAGGAAGGAAGGGCCGGGGGAGAGTGAGAGAGAGCAGGGGGGGAGGCGTGGCGTCGTCCAGGGCATCGAGCAAGGAGGGGAGGGCAGGCAAGCAGGAAGAGAGGTGGCATGGCGCGGTGGCGCGCGCGCGCGCCAGCCACACTCCCCTCCCTCTGTCGGGACGAAGACGACAGAGGAGGGAGGTGGGCTGGGCCGACTGCTGGCTGGGCCAGCCAGCTGGCTGGGCCGCACAGTGGAGGAGCCCAGGTAAGCTCCTCCTGTTATATATTTTTCTGTTTTCTAATTTCTGACATTTGTTTTGATTTAAATAATATATTAAATCATTTATTTAACTTATGCCAATTTTTGCAGGAGCTATATATATTATTCCAGAGCTCTTTTATAATTGGCATAATATTTGGACATATATCAATATATATAATTAATATATTCCCAATGCAAATATTTATGCATTAATTCCAAATGCCCAAAATAAATGTCCATGAGCCACTAAAATTATTGGTTTGATTTTTATCTCTGTCCAATATTTTCAGAGAGCAACATGAGCATTTTCTTGGACCTTTTTGGAGAAATTTTTATTTGGGTCATTTTCAAAATGATTCTGAGGGTTTCGCAGATCCCCATTTCAAGTTTCTGATGAAAGAGTAAACATGATACAACACTCTAATGCATGGCTAACTAGGATGTGACAGTAAGTCCTCATATGCAAATTTCGAAATTGGTCTAGATCTGATTAGAACAAAATGTTAAAGTTGTTAAACAACAAGTTAAGATGCACCAAGATGATCTACACGAAATTCTAGTCAAGTTACATATAAAGTTCATTTAGTTCGGAGCTACGGCCTAGAAGATATGAGCAAAACAAGTTAAACATGGCATTGATGCAAAAGGCATTCAAACATCAACCAAACACTCTCAAAACAAGGATGCAACATGATAAGATGAAACTACATGCAATTCTAAGCAAGTTTCATATAGAGCATGCTCAAAACGAAGCAATGGTTAAACACATACACTTCAAACAAGATATAACAACAATCTGTCCAAGACAACAACTAGGCATCTAGCAAGCATCAAAACAATATGCTACAGAACCTCCACATGAATTCAAAATACATGGAAATGATGTAAAGGTAAAGAATTAAAAAACATGAACACCGAGCTATCTCCAGAAATCACTATAACATGCTCAAAAGAACATGGCAAGATTGCAAATAATAACAGTTCACAGACTTAGCAGAAATCAATGGACATGGCAGAAATAACATCAGGTTGCAATGTGTAGAGCTATCAAACAAGATGCTACAAGAACTTATCATGGCAAACTAGAGCATGACATGCTAATACTGAAGACAAAGATCAAAACTCTCTTACTGAACTAATTCCAAATATCAACAGAAAAGATGGTAGCATCCATGCAAACATGGCAAATGATAAGACATATTCAGAATAACAATACATGGAAGGAACCACGATAAGTAGGCATCTTGGTGAGCTTGTACCACTCACCACAGAGCAATAAATGGCATGACAAGGTGACCAAAAGTAAGAATACATGTTTATGAAGCTAAGCATTGCAATAGCAAGTTCATAGGGTGCATGGATCACTGGCAAAACACATGGCAAAACTGAACTTAATGTTAATAGGCTGACAGCAACATTATTTAGCAGTTTGAGAGCAAGATAACAACAAGCTACAGCAGGCCATAAATGCAACCAGGGGCATGGGTGGATAGATCATGACATTTATAACAAAACATCCTTATTGAACATCTCTGGACTATGCATAGAATGACTTGTAGCAGCAGGTTTACATAGCATCATGATATAACAGATTCAGCCTAGCAAAACAGTAACAGCTAGTACCCTACTTCACATGCTTGATGCACTCACTACAAGACTCACAAAAGTACATGAATTGCACCACTGTAAATATGGCATGATTTAGCTCAAAACTCATGTAGACATCAAGCTCATAGAATTCACACACAAAATGCAATGAAAAAGATAAATCACCAAGTTCTGTTAACAGACAGCAGTTAACATCATATAACACTATTGCAACAATTATAATGGCCTCAAGACGGACTCAAACAAGCATGGCACAATGGAACAAAATGAAGAGCACATCATTATGAACATTTCTATATATCGTGCATACAAAATGGAGCAGTATGCACGAAGTTATGGCATGGCAAACTGGGCACCAGAATGCAATAATTAAAGGACTTGGTGAAAAACAACCTCCGAAAATCTAGACGGGACGAACCGGGACGAGGAGATCCATGGCGGGGGAGGCGTGTTTGGTTCGTCTCCCGGTGGATCTGGTCCACTCGAATCGGACCTGGCCGGCGTTGACTCCGGCGAGGGCGCGGCTCTCCGGCGACGGCGGGCGGCGGGACGGCGACCGGAGACGGCAAGGCGACGACGGGACGACGCGGGGCGGTGGCGCGGGAGGCCGGCGAAGCTGCGGAGGGAGAGGCGCGGCGTTCTGGC